>NC_030420.2:26489922-26509922 GCF_001660625.3 Ictalurus punctatus
TGGCTATTTTTTATGGACTCTATTGTAAGACCCACAAGCATACCGGACCATACAAATTCATTTAGAGATCACATCTATGCTCTATTATTTAAATAAAATAAATGGTTTAAAAAAAAAAATTAAAAACATATTAAAGCAAATGGTGTGTATACACTACACTCAAACTTTTCAAATAGCTTAAAATTGATTGTCAAGTTAAAACATTTTAAATGATGTAATACAATATGCGATTTCATGCCAAGTGACTTTTTGAACAACCTACTGTAAGTGGACTTTTGAACCCTACACACTGTACACACTGTAATCCCTAATCTCAATTCCTAAACACTTCTGCTTTCACCCTTGCACCAGCCAGTACTCAAACAATCACGTCAGCCAGCTCTTAATGATTCATACTGGCAATGATGCTGGCCCACTAATGGACAATCTCCGAGCGAGACTCTCTGAGTGTGTACGCGCGCGCGCGTGTGTGTGTGTGTGTGTGTGTGTGTGTGTGTGTGTGTGTGTGTGTGTGTGTGTGTTTCCCAAGCCATGTTATTTGATACTTTGACCAAGACCAATTATTGTCTTGGACACTTAATGGAATCACTAGTTTATAATCCACACCCTTGTTATGCATTACACACACAAAAGTGCATGTGAACAGCCATGTCACACCTCCTTCCCATTTTAATTTATTAGCTACAAAAACAAAATTTATTTTTCCTAATGTAGCAATGATGTAAACATTTGACTTAAGCAAATAAAATGCATCAGTTTTCCTCTTACACAAGTGCATAAAGAAAATCAAGGAGCCAAAATATTGGTAGAAAAAGAATGTGAAGCACACACACACACACACACACACACACACACACACACACACACACACACACAAAATAAATAATGTGTGTAAGTGGACAATAAAGGCTTAAATAGTACAGGTGGCGTAACCAATCACGATTCAATATTCAAATTGAGGAGTTCCACTGAAGGCCACTGACCACTCCACAGTGATGTGTTTAATCTAGGACAATTAGACAGACCACACAAAACCACACACAGGAACAATAACGCTAAAGACAAATACACAGACAGACAGACAGACAGACAGACAGACAGATAGATAGATAGATAGATAGATAGATGATCATTAAATAGATATTAAATTAATTCAACACTTTAGTGTTGAGAGAAAATGTAATAAATTCAATTCAATTCAATTCAATTTTATTTGTATAGCGCTTTTTACAATAGACATTGTCTCAAAGCAGCTTTACAGAAATATCAACATGGTATACAGATATTAAAGGTGTGAATTTATCCCAACTGAGCAAGCCACTGAGTGGCGACGGTGGCAAGGAAAAACTCCCTAAGATGTTTTAAGAGGAAGAAACCTTGAGAGGAACCCGACTCAGAAGGGAACCCATCCTCATCTGGGTTACAAATAAATGTATTCACTTAAAAAATTACATCTTAGTAAGTAACTGAATTGAAGTGTCTGATTATCCCCAAATAAAGTACAGCGGTTCCTGTAAGATTTTCCTGACATGTTCTTGGTAATATCCAACTGGAAATGCCTGTGCCGCAAATAGTTTACAAAGCAGGCTCATTGCTGAAAAATATCAATCAAGAGAGGGTTACAAAAAAATTCCAAGGCATTGGATAAACCATGGAACACTGTAAAGACGATAATCAACAAGTGGAGAAAATATGGCACGACAGTGACACTACAAAGAACAGGACGTCCCTCTAAAATTGATGAGAAGATCAGGAGAAAACTGGTCAGGCAGGGTGCCAATAGACCTACAGCAACATCAAAAGAATTGTAGCAATTTCTGGAAAGTACTGGTTGCTCCCTACATGTGACAACAATCTCCCAAATTCTCCATATCTCTGGGCTATGAAAAAAGACTGTTCAGCTCTACTGTTTGTTTGTTTTTTCATTTTTTAGGGCTCCATCCCAAACCAAGTGGAATAATGTGGTATGGTCTGATGAGACCAAAGTTGAACTTACTGGCCATAATACCAAGAAGGTATTTGTTTGGCACAAAAAACAGCACGTCACCAAAAGAACACCATCCCCATGGGGAATCATGGTGGTGGCAGCATCATAGTTTGGGGCTGGTTTTCTTCAGCTTGAACTTGGGCTTTAAGTGGAGGGAACAATTAATAGCTCAAAATACCAGCAATTATTGGCCCCAAAACCGTAAGGCTTCTGCTCAAACATTTAAGATGAAGAGGAATTACACCTTCAGCATGACGACCCGAACCAAACCTACAGATCAACAAAGGAATGGCTTCACCAAAACAAGCTCAAGGTTTTTTGAATGGCCCAGTCAGAGTCTAGACCTAAATCCAATCAAAAATCTGTGGGGTGAACTGAAGAGGGCTGTGCACAGGAAATGCCCAGCCAATTTGCCAGAGTAAGAATGCTTTTGCAAGGAAGAATGGCAAAGTATTGCTAAATCAAGATGTGCCAAACTGATTAACTGATTAAAAGATTGAATGCCGTGAGAAAATCTAAAGGTGCTTCAACTAAGTATTAGTTTAGGGGTGTGCACACTTATGCAGCTAGGTTATTGTACATTTTTTCTCCCCTATAATGATTCTTATTATTTTCACTTTAATTAATAGGTTACAATTTCACAATAAAGGTAGAAAAGATTCTGGAATGATTTATCTTGGTTTCATTTTTTTACATCACAAAAACCTGCCATTTTATTTGGGATGTGTAGACTTTCTATATCCACTATGTATAGTAGACAAAGTCAACTTTCACCATCTGAAGGGTTTTGAGAGAGGAGTCATTGCTGTATAGCTCTTTCTTTTTTCACCAATTATATGTATGATTGCTATATATACTTAGCATATGACAGTGCTGTTATAATCAAACATTTCTGTTGCTTCTCTAGTAGGCAGCAGATCTCTGATACAGCACCAAAAATGTAGGCTTTCTTCCCAGTGCATTTTCTCACACACACACACACACACACACACACACACACACACACACACACACACTATCACTTTATTAACTAACCCCCCCCTCTGTGTGTTAAGCTAAGAACTGCAGAGGAATTCCAGCCTTCAAGCCAAATGCCACTATACACACACAGGTACATGCATGTGTGACTAACAGAGGATGGGTGTGTTCATTTGAGTCTACCCAATGGATATCCCGAAATCTGTCTAGTCAGTATTGATTTTGGCCAAATGACCCTTGACCTTAGCCAAGCCATTGTGAACTTGGTTTAGACCTGATCTATGGCTGAATCTGAGTGTATTTAGAAATGCCAAAATATTAGAAATACTAGAAATGCCAAAAGAACAGTATGAAGCATTCACCACATTTCAGTATTAACCCCCAGACACACAGCATGCAAGGTTACATTGAGTATTTGGGTGAGTGCGTTATCAGTATTTTTATTGACCTCAAAGGCTGATTCAAAACCATGAAAATGAAGCGTGTGAGTCAGAAAGGAAGGGCGTGGAGGAAAAGTCAGTATAAAATCAGTATAAGGAGGAAAAATCTTTGAGATTTTTTTTTATTCTTGTTCTTTGGATAATGTTAGGTTTGAGAGCGAAAGAAAGTTCAGCTTTAAAACAAGAGTATGGCCAAAGATGAAACTTCCACTATTTTCTCTTTTAAACAGAATGTGCCCAGTCAGCCAAGACTTATATTACATTACTGATTACTGCATGTAAAAAGTAATCATATTACTAATTACTTTACTTTCAAGTTACTTTCAAAACCTACAAAAATACACTACAAAGTGAAACTCATAGTTAATAATTTTAGTGTGCGTATTTAAATAAAAGTTGGATTTATGATAAAACTTGCCTCGGTTGTTGTCACTGCTTGTAGGACTAGCCAAGGGGAGGCACAGCTAAGCTTTCACTTTATGGGTTTAGCTGCTACAATGCCATGCAAAGTACATTATCTTTCCTTATGTTCTGCTCATATCATGTTCACGTAAACTGGAACTCACATGGACATTCACACACCTTGTTTCCTGCTCAGCATGAGAAGATGTTACTGTTTCAGTTTCAACCCCTTTTCTGGCTTAAAAAAAATCAGCGTATATCTATTTTCGCTCACACTGACTGTCTGAGCTAGCGTTTGGCAGAATTGAGAGACTGTTAGCCAATAAGACACGAGTGTTTCCACATATTTTCCTGTAAACCCTGTCTGATTGGCCTCGCCTCCGTTCACTGAAGATATAAAATTACAACACCGTCGTCTCCTTTTACTGACATTCAGTTACCTAGTGACAAACCGGTCCAAGTGGAGAATTATTCGGGGCTAAAGAAAAAAATCTTTAGGGCTGTAGCCCCGAATGCCCAGGTCAAGTTACTCCCCTGACAGCCGCACAAAATGTGATTTATTTAAAAAATGCATTTTACTTAATATTGTTTTTTAACAATAAAGTTGTAATGCTAGTAACATCATTTTATTGACATAAGTAACTATAATCATCCATCCATCCATCCATCTTCTATACCGCTTAATCCTTTTCAGGGTCACGGGGAAACCTGGAGCCTATCCCAGGGTGTATCGGGCATGAGGCAGGGTACACCCTGGACAGGGTGCCAATCCATCGCAGGGCACAATCACATCCACATTCACACACCCGTTCATACACTACGGACACTTTGAACATGCCAATCAGCCTACCATGCATGTCTTTGGACTGGGGGGGAAACCGGAGTACCTGGAGGAAACCCCCGCAGCAGAGGGAGAACATGCAAACTCCGCACACAGAGAGCCACAGTGGGTATCGAACCCCCGACCCTGGAGGTGTGAGGCAAACGTGCTAACCACTATAACTGTAATCAAATTACATAAATTTAAAACGTTATGCTTTATGTTACTGCGTAATTAGAATACAGTGAAGCATTACTGTATTTGAATGACTTTTTCTGAAAACACGGTACATTTTAAATTTATGTAATTTGATTACAGTTATTGATGTCAGTAAAATTACGTTACTTTATACCCAACTCTGCTCAATCAACAGCAGTGTGTTTGGAAAATAACTCACCAGCTGCCAACTGATTGATCAACTCAGCCTGTACAGTATATTTTCAGGTGGTAGCCAAGCTGGATTTTTCAGCAGGGATACTTTCAATTGGGAGTTTGGGGGAACATTTGTGGGACATCAAACACTATATAATTAGTCAAATAAATGTATTGAAGCCAACTATATGGAATTGTTGTGTTACTGCATCATGACCAATTTGCATCAAAAAAGAAATCTCAAATTCAAATATCAGTTGCCACCCCTCTGTTTACTTGCTAAATAAATATTGCAAATGTTATGTCACTCTGTGGCTTGCTAGTGTTAACACAAGGTGATAGCATATTATTTCCTGAGCAAGAAGATGATTCTGTTTCAAGATTCAAGGCTGCTACAACAAAGAACAGTGTAGCATACAGTGTCATTAAACAAAGAAGCAAGTCTGTTTGAGTTACTAAAAACTCGAAATTGTGAGAGGAGTGCTTTTAGGTATGCAATTAGCATGATGCTAATCTGACAGCCTCTATTACTTGTTAGCTACATTAGTCTTGTAGCACCAATACAAAAATAAGCAAAAACATTGTAGAGTACCAAATGTGCATTTGCAATTCAACTATGTTTGGGGCAAGGGGAAAATTTTGTATGATATCTCATATAAAAACACACACAGAGCTTTAGCCTAGCTTATCATAGCTAATCTAAAAAAAAAAAAATACAGAGGTGGTAGGATGGAGGGTGAGAGTATGGAAGAGAGAGGATGGAAGATCTGTCTTTAATTTTTGAAAAGTAAGTTCTGTAATTCAATATAATTCTAGACCTTGTTACCTCAGTTCATATCACACACACACACACACACACACACACACACACACACACACACACACACACACATGATTTATTGACAGATATAAAAAAAAAAAAAAAAAAAGGGACTTCCCTTTACTGCTTGTTGCCTTTTAATTCCAACACATTCCCTGCAGTTTTTTGGGTTTCCCCACCCCACACATACTTGCACACACACTAACAATTTACAAGACTCGTATAAGATGCTTTAAACGGTAAGGGCGAGTTTTAGTGTTTGTACCATTTCTTACAACTGTATAAAATTCAAGCAACCTCCAATCACATCATGTTCACTTCCCTTGAATTTGCATAAATATCTCCTGCGACCATGTTCATTTGTCTTGAGTTGTAAACATTATGTATTAATAGAGTAGTCTGGGATATTGGGAGTAGTAGTCTTTTGCAGCTTTGATGCTTTATCAAGTGAATCATAACTGCAATAAAAACTAATCACAAGCCTTTGCCTGTGATTGCCCCCAGCTGACCCCACCGGCACTGATGAAGGTACATATGCTTTGCCTTTAAGGTAGGAGAGGGGCAAAGCTGAGCATGATTGGGGGCAGAGTTCATTTGATATGAATAGTGAGAATGACTGCATTTAAATATCGCAAATCCTAGTTTCCGTCGGTACTTTTGAACTGCTTTTTTAATTAGGTAACCAAAGCAGTTCTATGGCCAAAGATCTACTGCTCTGTTCCTCAGCTGCAGGGTAGCTGGACATTAGCCAGTCTCTCCACATGCCATGCCGCAATGTCAGGCTCTTCATTCCATAGCAGCAAGAAAAGTGCAAACTCAGGAATAAATAAAGAACCAGGAATATGGAGCAAAAACACGGGAGATCACACGGTCCATAACACCACTCTACATGGAATTAAGTTCCAAAACATATACAAGTAAATGTGTGAATAAACTGTGAATAAACTGTATAAGTTTGAGAACATAAATCTGTATGTGTGTTGTTGAAATTCTCTTGATAACCTTTGCATTGCTATAGCATCAAAGTCTATTTCCCTTTATATGAATAGTCAACAAATACCTCAATTCTGTGTGTAACTTTATTACACTTTCAGCTAGGCACACACACACATACACACACAACGCGCAAAACTAGACTAAATAAATGGCACACTTATATAGCACCTTTATCCAAAGTGTTTTACACTGTGTCTCGTTCACCCATTCACACCATGCAAGGTGGTGACTTGCCATCCAGAGCAATTTGGGGTTCAGTGTTTTGCCCAAGGACACTTCAGCATTTGGAGTCACACGGGCCGGGAATCAAACTGCCAACTGTGTAACTTTATTACACTTTCAGCTAGGCACACACACACATAACGCGCAAAACTAGACTAAATAAATGGCACACTTATATAGCACCTTTATCCAAAGTGTTTTACACTGTGTCTCGTTCACCCATTCACACCATGCAAGGTGGTGACTTGCCATCCAAAGCAATTTGGGGTTCAGTGTTTTGCCCAAGGACACTTCAGCATTTGGAGTCACACGGGCCAGGAATCAAACTGCCAACCCTACGATTAGTGGACAACCCGCTCTACCAACTGAGCCACAGACACTCAGAGTCTACTGTCTAAAAAAACGTCTACTGAAGCCCTGTTAAGACATGTGACATCAAGCTGTACTGCATTCTGAATAATGGAGTGTGCAAGTACTCTATGTACATGCATGAAACATAAATGTTTGTGTGTGTGTTTGTGCGTGTGTATGTGAGCAAATTTAGAGATAAATGAATCATTACAGTTATAGACTCACATCAACTTAGTCTTGTTAAAAAAAAAATAAAAAAAAAATACATTGTACAAATGTGAAAAAGAAACATGGTTGGATTTAGTGACATATAAGTTTCACATCGTTTCACATAAATGAAACTGTAAGAAAAGGTCCACACTCTAAATATATCCTTTGTAACTTTTCAAATTATATCGTGTCCTGAATTTTATGATTTTGCGCTTGTCATATGTAACACAACTAAAACTCAAAAGGCCCAGTAAAATATCCCGAAAGTGCGACAAATATTATCATGGGAACATCCTTTCCCAGAATAGGAATAAAATGTAAAATGTCTTTGCCCCCCAGCTCTAAAATGTTATGCATATGTCATTCTTTTTCTCTTTTTCTCTGTTCACATTGTCTCCTCTCAATGGGTTTTTCCCCAAATTCCTCACAGGTCTACCTGCTCCTTCTCTCATTTTCTTTGTCCTTTCTTTACCCTTGTTACAAACCCATTATCAGCTGAATAAATCTCTGTGTATGTGTGTGTGTGTTTTCCCATTACTCCAGTGACAAAAATCTTAGTTCATCAGGCCTACTAGTAATAAAAAGAGGGTTCACCTCATCTTAATGCTAGTAGGCCTGATGAAAAAGATCAAATAGAGTTCACATTTTATTACATAATGTTGTCTCATTGTCCATCAACTTTTCAAGATCTTAATCTCATGCACCCCAGTATGTTAGTAAAAATGCAGGATGCAAACAGGCACACATATGCATCCCCTTACCTTAGTTTCCATATTCAGTATTCAGTATGTTAGTAATAACCATAGTATAAAGAGGTAGGTATTGTGATGAATGTGATGTATTGGAGAGAATGGCTAAGTGCATTTGCTTAGAAAAAGGGTCTGCCATGCTAACACATGATAGACAGAGAGGCTGTGATCTGTGAGAGAGCAAGAGAGAGTGCGTGATCCTTCAGAGATATAGAGAGCATCTACCATCCTTTAACAAAAGAGAGAATATAATTTTAAAAAGGGTGTGTTTGTGATCATTTATAGATATGAGGATCTTTCTGAGGTTAGAGAGGCTGCGATCCATCAGAGATAAAAAGGGCTGCAATCTCTCAAAAATGGGAAGGGCTGTCATCCTTTGAAAATGGGAGGGCTGTGAAAATTGAGAGATGGGTGAGGTCACAGCCTTAAGATGGCAGGGACTAGAACATTGAGCGACAGAAGGACTGGACCATTTAACTTCTGTGTCAATTGTATAGATTCGTGAAAGATGGAAAGGCTGGTGGACAGATTTGTAGAGTGCTGAAAGAACAACAAACTGCTACTCAACGTGTCCAAGACCAAGGAGTGGTGGTCTATAGGAGGAATATATGAGGAAGGAGACAGTAACCCAGCCCATCTTGGTGTGTACAGCAACAACAGACTGGACTGGAGGACCAACAGTGAAGCGGTCTACAAGAAGGGTATGAGCAGATTTTACTTCCTGGGGAAACTCAGATCCTTCAATGTATGTACTAAAATGCTGAGACCTTCTACCAATCTGTGGTTGCAAGTGCAATATTCTCCACTGCAGTCAGTTGGAGGAGTACCATCAGAACTGGTGATGCAAAGAAACTGCATAAGCTAATCAGGAAAGCTGGCTCCTTCCTACAGTAGGCTGCAAACTGGACACCCTGGAACTGGTGGTGGAAAGGCGGATGGTTGACAAAATTAAGAGGATCATGGACAATATCAAACACCGCCTCCATCATGCCAAACTGGCCAAACAGCAGAGGTCCTTCTCCAGTAGATTACGGCAGCTTTGCTGTAACAAAGAAAGGTACAAGAAGTCATTCTTGCCCACTGCTATCTTACTCTATAATGTGTCAATAACGAGGTTGGGGAGCTATGTGGATGTTGAAGATGATGGACATGTTTACTGAGTTTGCATACTCAGCTACTACACTGCATATTGAACAATTTTTTTTTTTACATAGGGTCACTGCACATTCTTCCACATGCACTGACATTTTACCTAAGACTTATGACTGCTGTTCATTTTTTTATAGACATATTAACAAAACTGCTCATTACACGTCTACTGTACCGTTTTAAACATGACAACCTGTAATATATTTCATACAATTAATACAGGAATCTTAGTCTGTAAATACTATGCACAGCTATATAAATGTATATTTTTATTCCCATTTATTTGTGGTATAGTGTGAGTTTATTGTACATTTTTAAAGTCTTGTACTATTAAGTCTTAGTCCTTCCTGTTGCTCTTGTGTTGTGTCTGTTGTGACACCAAATTTCCCCTTAGGAATCAATAAAGTACTCTCTATCTCTATCTCTATCTCTCTTAAAGCTATGGTAATAAATTTGACTCAAACACCAATATACAGTATACAATCTAAACCCATCTATCCAAACAGTTTGCTGTTAAAATGACTTGTAAGTCTGATTTCAGAGGTATGGTATTGTGATAAGAATTATGTAAAGCAACTTGTGAGCATTGATCCCAACAACTTACATATACTCTTTCACACAGAGACATTATGCTACATATAACAATGTAGCTGCCTGCTTTTTTCACCTGCCCCTGAAGATCTTTCTGCACATCATTAATACATAGTCCTCTACACATAAGATTAGTGTAGCTCATTCTTAAAACAGATGTTTGTCTGGTAGCAGCATTAGTGCGAAACACTTTGTGTGTGTGTGTGTGTGTACCAAGAATGTACCAAAACACATGGGACATCAAGCTGTACGACTGAAGTCTGCATAATGGAATGTGCAGTGGTAAATCTGTGCAATCACCATTGTGCATGCATGTGTGTTTGCGTGTATTAGTATTTGCTTAATGGGAATCCCTTAAGTGAATGAAATATATATTGTGAGGGACTGATCAAAGGATTCACATAGCTACAAACACAGGCAAACACAAATACTCATTCTGAAAACAGGTTTACATATACAGACAACTACAAAATTATTGGCACCTTATCGGCAAATATAAGGTTAAAGATTACAAAAAATGAATGCACTTTCCATTCATGCAGTTGAAAATAGAAGGGAACTTTGGTTCCATGAGGAAAAAGAGAACTGCCAGATTGATCTCCTTTGGAATTAGTGGAATATTCCTTCATGATCATTGCCTTGACAGGTAGCATAGCAAAGTCATCCCCTTGTGACCATAAGAAGCTTATAAATGGTCCCTGTTGCATCACACTATGGACATTCTTGTCAACCCAAGTGACCCAGTAGACTTGTGGTCATTTCCTTTACTCTCAAATTTGACTACATGTCCCCCAGCTTTCCTGTGAGGCAACTGTCATTGCAATTTCTCTCTTTGCAGAAAATAAATGTACACTGGACACATATATGATCTAACATTTCACTGTTGTCATTGGTCAGTGTTGCCAATTCACACTGTCTGTTTTTTCTTTTTTTAAGCCTAGTTCACAATGCACTAACAAACACCAACCAACAGCGACAATCACCAACTTTTAAAAGTTGGTCATATTGCATTTAGAATGTTGGGAAACACAATTGTTATGTTCTCACTGCCCCAGCAGACACCAGCACACTTATTGTGTAACACTTACAGTATTTTTATGCAAATGTAAGTTATAAATATTTGTTGAGATTTTGCTTCTTACTTCATGAAACAGAATACAGAAAATGGCATACGGTTAGCGGATGATCCTGGTTAAAACCAAAACACAAGTACAGATCATCCTCACAAGGGGTCAAAATAAGCTTTTTTATTTGAATAACACATTGATACATAATTTATCCTCGTCTTTCTCATTTATCCAGAAATCTGCCATTTTACCCACAAAAATGATTTAGCACGCCTAGCACCTAGCGCACAGGCTTTTGTTTCTATGGAGTTTTCAGGGACGCTTGTCTCATCGGTTTATGGCAAAGGTTCATGCCCAGGTCAGATTACGTCAGAGTTTGTTGGAGAGTCATAATACCACACTGCTCAGACATTCCATGACCGACAAACGCCGATTGCACATGTTCAGTTGGTGAAAACAAATGCCGACCAATGGCAACAGACGCCGACAGGCTTAACACACTGATCTGACAAAACCCAACAAACATGTCTGTTGGTGTTGGTTGGTGTCTGTCGGTGCAGTGTGAACTAGGCTTTAGAAATTGTGATACATAGAAGTGTGGGAACCAGTATTTTAATATTACTAAGAAATAGTACCGACAAAATCTGTTAGTATTTGACCCAAAAACTAATTCCAGTAATCAGCATTAGCCACCTAAAAGGCTTTAAAGCATGTCTTGACTAAAACTTTTGTGACAGTTTATACCACATTCCATACACAAGTGCGCTCTTAGCTACAGTAATATCCGTCCGTACTGTGTGTATACTACACTACATTTTCTAAATTTCTCTACTTGTAGAGATCTAACCCACTGCACTGATTCTAAAAAGATCCAATTACACGTAGCAAACATAGAATAGCATACAGAATTTAACAATAAACAAATCACAACACACACACACACACACACACACACACACACATACAACATATCATCTACACCCTTTTCAGTGCTACTCTTTGTATTCAGCACTAATGGGGTGTGCAGGTATGGACTAAGTGGTTGTTGTAAGTATGACCACACGCACACACACACACACACACACACACACACACACACACAGGTCTAAATGGTCCTCTATACACTTGTGTGCTATGTCTAAACATTACAACACAAAAAGCATGAACAGACAGGGCTGAGAAGAGGAAGGTGAAAGAGAGAAGGAGAAAATCGTGTTTATTCAACCTTTGAACTTTTCTCTCAAGCTTGATTCTGAATGTGAGTGATTCTTCTAGAGTGAATGCATTTTACTGAGTGAAACGTTACCGAGTTCAATTTTGGTGAATTTTGTCATGGGAATTTGCATTGTTGATCAGTAGCACAAATACTTTACCTGTATTTAACCTCTAAAAGGGCGGACCTTCATTTTGCAATGCAATAGATCCCAAGTGAAGAAGTGCTACATTTTACATAATTCTTTAAAAAAGAAAGGTTTTGAAAAAAAAAAATGGTTGATAGTTTTATTAGAACAAGGGGCCAATAAATTCACTCCGGGTTGGTCGACTCTCTGCTACTCGTCTGAAAGAGAGAAAAATAACGAGAAAGATAGAAAGCAATTAAAACCACACTCGCATACTGGGTCAATCAGCACAGAAAGTTCAGAACAAAGAGCTTGTGGAGGGTCTAGACAGACACACTCCAACACACACACACACACATACACACACACACACACACACACACCCAAACCCATCCATTCAAAACGTGTTTTCTTTCCTCCATTCTTCTCCTGTCTTCTGTCTCTCTGCAGGTTCTGTCCTGATTTCCACTTTCTCCAAATAGTCTCTGTCTGTTCCTCACCTTGCGGTGAAAAAGGAAATTTCCCTGGCTCTGGGCGATGAACCACAGAGGACTCACAGTGTGTCAAATTAACAAAAAAAAAGAGAGAACACACACAGTCTTTTCAACCTTCAGACACACACATGCACACACTTTTATCCAAACACCTTTCCTGCATACTTCTGCTGAATGAGTATTAAGGAAGGCATGACGGGAGGAACAGTCCTGGCCTGTGCCACAAAATGACAGCAAGTGTGTGAATTAGTAAAGCTATTGCATACAGGCTAAACACATGCTGCTCTATGGTTACGTTCATAAATGAACCAAACTGTAAAAATTAGGTCATAAATACAGAATCTTCAGTCAAAACTGGTTTATTGTGATTGCAATTAAGAGCATGAGAAGATTGGTATTAAAACTTTAAGATTACAAAAAGTAATGGTTCAAAGAACCACACGAGGATCTAAACAAAAATGATGACACATGGAATGTCGGATGAAGACATGATATGTAAATACATTTTTAGTTGTTTAATCAGTTTATTTCTTTTTTATTGTGCTGATAGGTTTGGATCTCAGACACTACCAGAAGAATAAAGATCTTAACTTAACCTAAAGTGGCCACATGTTCGTATAAATACATGTCAAGTACAGTGCAGATTAAAGCTTTTAGATACAAAAACCTGTAAAGTGTAGTTTAATTGTAGACATGAGTGTGCTCTCTGTATGCTTTATGAGAACACAAATCTCATCACAAGCTCCATTCTGAATATTAGTAAATCAGCTTGCACCGTTATTGCCTTATAAAGTGCTGCACACACGTCAAACAGCAAACATGTTAAATACCATGACTATTAATCATATAAGAATTCTGCCTGCCAAGAGCGCAAAGAAAAATCATTGTGTTCTGAATCAGAAGGCAGCTCCATTTATAGGCAGAATTTCTGCCTAAAGCCGGCTTTACATGGTACGATTGTCAGCCTGATTTTGCAGTCTCCGGGAGTTCTTTCACTCACGACTGACTGCGATGTTGTGGATGATTTAGTGTCATTGCGACTAAAGACAGCTGATGAGAAAGTTCTGACAGTGGACTAAATTGTTAAAATTTTAGCTGTTATGATGCTCTTCAACGGGGCGACTGTGGATGGCAAGTTAGCCCCTTGCATGGCAGCTCTACTACCATTGGTGTGTAAGTGTGTGTGTGAATGGGTGAATGAGACACAGTGTGCATTTTTTTTAAAAGCCTGCAAGGAGGTTGGCATAGGCTGATGTTGCACTCATGAGACAGCTACAAATACAGTAGTGGCAATGGTGTAGCTTTAATCAAACCTGGGCTTTAAAAGAAGAGCGGCGTGTTGAAATGTCGATCCAGAGAGAATGTCTCTTTCGAATGTCCTCTTTTCGCAGCCACAAATGGCACCGAATTCCTTCTTCATGCCTTTTAATATGTGTTTTCTATAGACATAACATTACCACTATTACACCGAGGGCTTGTTTAAGTTTATGCGATCTAGTTATTGGGGGTATCTTTTCTGCACAAGCCCAGACCATGTGGTTTGATGATGGAAGCAGAACACTGCAATTTTCTTTAATCACAGTTTTATTATTAGAGGATCTTCATTATATATTCTGACATGGAGAACACGTAATTTCATCTGTTACAGAATTCAGCCAAGTATTTATTGTTATCATCTTGAACAGTGTGACAAGTAATATACTCAAAAGACTGCTAGAAACAGCGTAGTAACAAGTTAATATGTTTATAACAACTTCTAAGAAAGAGAAAGAACTCCTTGCTTTGGATGAGGAACCCTTGTCGACTAATTTTTACAACCGGTAAATGAAGAAAACACATCCATGTTCATGTGCAGAGAGAGAGAGAGAGAGAGAGAGAGAGAAGGCGGGGTGTAAAAAGGAAATTAAAAACCTCTGAGTGATTAATCATTTGCTTGTTACACACACACACACATACACGTGCACCTGCAAACCTCTGAAGATATGGGGTTGAAGAGAACCTTCCAGATGGCCCTGCAGAGCGAAAGAGAGAGAGAGAGAGATAAAAAGAAAAAAGAGAGATTAATGAAATGATGAAATGAGAGAGAATTAGTTTTCAAGTGAAATCTGTCAT
This sequence comes from Ictalurus punctatus, assembly GCF_001660625.3. Classification (NCBI taxonomy): domain Eukaryota; kingdom Metazoa; phylum Chordata; class Actinopteri; order Siluriformes; family Ictaluridae; genus Ictalurus; species Ictalurus punctatus. Next base: position 26,505,023 of record NC_030420.2, read on the forward strand.
TTTATGTAACACTTCAAACAAAACAGTACATATAGCTTAAGCCCCTTTTTCCAAATCCCGTACGCTGTGAGCGCAAACACGCTGCGTTCCAGCTCTTCTCAGGAAAGTGAGACAGAGGGACGGGTCAGAACACGAGAGAGAGAGAGGGAGAGAGAGAGAGAGAGAGAGAGAGAGAGAGAGAGAGAGAGAGAGAGAGAGATGTATGACTTGTTGCAAGTGCAAACCACAGCAAAAAGGGAAGCAAGGACATTTATCATGCTTAAGGAGACTAAATGACCCCTCTCTTGCTCTTTTCTGTCTCTCTTGCTGTCTCTGGGCTGCAGTAGATTTACCTGGGCAGGTATGGGCTTGTATCGATGGACAGGCGAGGGAATGGTGTTCACACAGGCTTTCTTAATCTGTGTGAAAGAAAGACAAAATATAGCTCCTGAGAGCACAGAGGCATTGTTTTTTTTCTGTGCTTTAAGGTGTGACTTCACACACTCAGCCTACTGCCTCTAATCAGCAGCTTCTGTACCTTTGACTAAAACAGAAAAGAGAGCTTTCTGAACTAGAGGGTGTATGAACACACAGGACTTTAAAGGCATCACCTGCTGAATGTGCTTCTGTGTGAAGCATTAAAGGTCATCCTCTGTTTGTTTTTTTTTATGCAGAGAACTGAATTGCTCTCTGTTTTATTTTGCTAACGTTCCATTTGGAGTAACAGACTATATCCTAAAGTGTCATGCTTTCACTGTCTGTTTCAAAAACTTTCCCCTCATAAATACGCATACAAACTCAGACTCTACAGTTAAAAGAAAATGTCACATTTGGAGATTTGGGGACCTCTCTAACTGAAATATGGTAGTACAAAGAATTTGTGATTTGACAACTTTTTATACTCCTTTAGGGACTTTAGGGACTACATTAATTAAAAGACTCTAGTATTTTTTTTTTTTTTAGCAGAGCCATTGTTCTCAACAACTAATCACTGATCACCATTGTTCCCAATTACCAATCACTGATCACTGTTGTTCCCAATGACCAATCACTGATCACTGTTGTTGCCAATGAAAAATCACTGATCACGTTGTTGCCAATGACCAATCACTGATCACCGTTGTTCCCAATGACCAATCACTGATCACCATTGTTCCCAATGACCAATCACTGATCACTGTTGTTGCCAATGAAAAATCACTGATCACGTTGTTGCCAATGAAAAATCACTGATCACCGTTGTTGCCAATGACCAATCACTGATCACCGTTGTTCCCAATGACCAATCACTGATCACCATTATTGCCAATGACCAATCACTGATCACCGTTGTTCCGAATGACCAATCACTGATCACCATTGTTCCCAACGACCAATCACTGAGCACAATTGTTCCCAATGACCAATCACTGATCACCATTGTTCCCAGTGACCAATCACTGATCACCCTTAATTCACAACAACAAATCAGTGATAACCACTGATCCCGATACAGCCAATCAGTGATCACCCTTGATTCCCAACAACCAATCACTGATCACCAATGTTTGTTCCAGTCCCAACACCTCTTTTAATCATTTTAAACTCTCCTTGGTAATATTAATAATTAAGTAATCAAGTAAGAAATAATTGACAACAGGCCGTTGAATTATTAGAAAATAACGAGAGAGAGAGAGAGAGAGAGAGAGAGAGAGAGAGAGAGAGAGTATAAATCTGAAAATCCAGCTTGATAGCTCAGAGTTTTTTTCTCCCCACTGACTCTGATAAAATTTTTTTTTTTTTTTTTTACATAAAATACCACAGCTTTAAAATGCATTTAATACAATTATATATATATATATATATATATATATATATATATATATATATATATATATATATATATATATAGTGTGTGTGTGTGTGTGTGGTATACAGAGGTCAGGTCAGATTGGAAGAGGCCAACAAATTACTGACAATGATAGCAGCCTGCAGGGAGATACTCACATTTTCACTTGTCTACACACACACACACACATGCACACACACACGCATCATACCTAGTGCGTCATACCCACATACTCTAGTGTATGTGTGTGTGTGTGTGTGTGTGTATATCTGATGCCGGCTGTACAGCTTTCTTTCAATAAACAAGTAATCCTTTCATTTAAACTTATCCCTCGCTAATGCGTTAAGGAATGGAGAGAGGGAGAGAGAATGAGAGGAGGGCTAAAACGATAAAAGGTGAGGTGGGCTGATAACTGGTGGCAAAAATCAACCAATAAGAGAAAATGTATTAGGTTAAAGAAGGTGAGATTGAGTTGGATGAGACAATCTAGGCCGATGAAATCGGCCAATCGGACAATGAAAGCCTAATGCAAGAAATGGATCACGTAAAAAAAAATATATATATATATATATATATATATATATATATATATATATATATATATATATATAAAGGGATCAACCAAGGTTTAGATGGATGAATTCCAAGTGAAGAAAGAGGGTGCGGGTGTATGGGACTTACTCAACTTAAAGGAGGTATAAAACAGCTTAGCACCTAAGGGGCGGACTTACATCAGCTGATCCAATGACAGAAAGAAAAGTAGGAGAGTGTGTGAGAGAGGCTTTAATCGTGTAATGAGTCATAAGCGGCTTTCTCCAGAATGTTAAGGTATTTGAATGTCTGCTGGTTGTACAGTCTCTGTTGCTAAAGAGTTTTTTGTCCTCTTAGAACTATTAAAGTTCAGACTTTTCAATTTCACCACACGGATCAGGCAGGAGATCCACTGAGAAGAAATGTTGATCATAATTCTTCTTTAAACATCAATAACCAAAGCAAACCACATTAACTACAGTTTTACTTCATGTACTTAGAATGTACATGTGCTAACAGGATATGACATTTCCAAATGTAATATGTAATTATTACACAGAATCACTCATCTACCACAAGCACTTAAAATGTCTAGGCATCAGTTTGGCTCCCTAAAGTACACCCTTCACTCTGAAGTTTTTGGCCTAAGCCCTGACGGTACATATTTCTGTTTCATTTTACTGCAAGTATATAATTCACATTACCTGGTTGATGTCCCAGCACCAAACACATCTGGAGCAGTCATTCAAGTTCCAGTTGAGTAGCTTGCCCAAGGTGACAATAACTTTTTGGAAAATTTTCTTAAAAGAAAGCCAATTCAATATAATGGCGGAAAGACAAAAACTCACTTGTGCTATTCTAATCTATGATCCCATTACCGTTTAAAATATTTAATCTTTATTTTAACTTATCTTTATGAATACAACAGCTTGTCCAACAACTAAATGTCTCTTTAATTTCTGCCATTACTCCTATTCAGGTTTTCTCATTTCACATTGATCTTTAGAACAAGTGGAAACTTTGTGGAAACCTATGGCATACAAACAGTGGTCAGTAGTGCCATTGGGGAAATTCCATGCTTGTGGGTCTACACATAAATCAACACAATTCCACACTGACCCTGATATCAATGCAGCTGTAAAGGACGCTTTGTTTTTTAAAACAGACCTTATTAATACAGACAGAAAGTCTCTTGATCCAACAAAGCTTCAGTATCAAGTTTGGTTCATCAATGACTTGCTGGTGCTTGTCTTCACAGACCACACCATGGCAAGCTTCTGATCTTTGATCCATAAAAGATCAGACCATACATGCAGGAATATACACCGCTCCTCATCCAGTCAGTCATTGCCTCACAACTCAACCATGGTAAATCTCTCTGTTTGTCTGGTCTTCACCAGCCAAATGTGACCATGTTACTCAACCCTTCATCTTGACTGGTTTTCTGTAGATGTACTGTATGTATCAAGTTCACATCCTTGATGCTTGCCTATAGAGTAGCCAGTGGCCCATATGAAGTCACTCATCAGAGTTAATGTTACTATGGTTTGGTTCCTTGGTGGTACCAGCATGGTACTAGGACTTTCCCCTTTGCTTCTTCTGGTGGGGTTGGTGGTGGAAACCTGTAAAGAAGGTCAGTCCGGATTTCTATGTCTCTGGCCGCAGATTCCCAAGCCGTCTGTGAGATATAATCTTTCCAATTTGGTCCTGGGTCTGCACCAGGGTCTCCATCCAGTGGGACCTGATACAGCTCTGTTGGGAACCTATCAGGGACAAGGATGGATTATCAAACAGGCCTACTGGGCACAGGCCCAGGGACCTGCTGTAAGTCACACTTATTAATTACCAAAGACCCAAAAGTTTCCCTGAAAAAGTTTATCGCTTTAGTTTTCTGTAGGACATTGTTAGCCGAATCCTCTGTATTATTTAAAAAAAAAAACTTGGTTCAGACTTTGTTGCATGTCCTTAAAACACTATTTCCTTTCATGTGGAATTGCACATTACATCTGTATGTAATAGTCTTTTGTGCATCTGTGCCCATTGGCCTATTTCATAATCTGCCTCTAATTCTAACTCATGGGGCATCCTTTCAGGATGTCCAAACCCCCTCAGGTGGTTCCTCTCTATTCACAGAATCAGCGGATCAACTCCAAGGTTCTCTTGAATTGCCAAGCTCCTGATCCTATCAACTCTGAACCCCAGTTCTTGTGACCTTATTGTTTCAGTCATTCCCACAGCTTGTTACAACAGATCAAGACAGGATTGTCGATTGACCAGTAAACATAGCAGAAATGATCTTTTGACTTTCTGGCCTAAATATAAATATGAAAGCAAAGATGTGTGCATACCACAGTGACCATGCAAAGCTAGGACACTAGGACCCTAGAACATAGTGCAGAGGGGTACTTAACTTAACTAGCCACTTTATCCTGGTCAAGGTTGCGATGGCTCCGGATCCTGTTCCAGGAACACTGGACGAGAGGTGGGAATATACCCTGGAATTTTGCGTGAGATTGGGCAACAGGACAACTGCAGGTGATATGCCTGTAGGTAACAGATTCA
>NC_030420.2:26512422-26579922 GCF_001660625.3 Ictalurus punctatus
CAAGAAAAAACATACTTTTTAACCTTTGCAGTTTTATTTAGACCTTCCAAGCTCTTCTTACAAATCTTCTTCTCTCATACAGCCAATGACTGTATGCTTTATATATATATATATATATATATATATATATATATATATATATATATATATATATATATATATATATATGGCTGAATTGTGAATTATGGTGTATTACATAATATTACATATATCTTACTACATAATTGTTTTATGTGTCTGACCTTTACTAAGTCATTAAAACTTGTGGGTTGGTTTTTTCAGGTATTTTGAAGCAATTTGTATCTAAAGTGTCACAAAGTAAACAAATACAAATAAAGATTTACTTACTTACTAGTCAACATAGTGCACAGTAAAATCCCTAGTGTTGAACCCAGAGTGTTTATATGAATTCAGTGGACTTGTATAAACACTGTAGGGTTTGAATTCAGCACTGTGGGTGTTATATCAACACTGGTGATTTTGCTGTGTACCGTAGTTTAATTATAGTGGTTAGTAACTATTGAATAACTTCTATGGTAACACTAGATTACTTACTGCTAAATGAATAAGTAGTTAAACATTAACTAAGGAAGTGTATTGTAAATTTTTGACCAGAAAATTAAAAAGGAAACATTATTAGTATTGACATAGATTCTTTTTTTCTCTTTCCTTTTCTTTCTTTCTTTCCTTTTTCTAAAGACAGACTAAATACAAATAAAGAACCTGGAATAGAGGTCAAGGTTTGTTCAGTAAAATGTAGTTCTCACAAATAAAAGTGCTTTTATGGTAATAAAAGTCAATGTAACTGTACTCCCTGAAAGTTTCATTGTATACAAAATATATATACCATATAGTTGCAACATTCTCTCTCTCCCTCTCTCTATGTGTTTGTGTGTGTGTGTGTGTGTGTGTAGGTCTTTCAACTTTGGTGTTGTAAGTCATCTGTTGTGTGGATGAATGGATGAACTGAAATGCAAAGGGAGGAATAAAGAGCAGGAGGAAGGTATGACGGAGAGGAAGGGCAGCACCGTGGAGCTCAGTCTTTGATGAGGCATCTGAATCTCAAGTTATTTATATAGTTATAGTTATAAATACAGGGTTACTGAATAAATCAGTGACTGAATGGAAAGAGAAAAGATGAGATGACGTTTTGGACATCAAGCCCTTGAATAAAAAATATAAAGTCCTTACAGATTTACAGCATGACAAATTGTATTGTGTTTTGTTTTCTCTCTGGACAAGCAGCTGAATTTGGGATGTTATTGTCTATTTAAGCTAATAATTGCACAGAGAGTGTCAATTTTCACTGCAAGACATCCATTTTTACGTGTGTGTGTGTGTGTGTGTGTGTGTGTGTGTGTGTGTGAGAGAGAGAGAGAGAGAGAGAGAGAGAGAGAGAGAGAGAGAGAGAGAGAGAGCGATGACAGTAGCTAAGAAAAATAAACCAATTCCATTCAGCTTTTTTCTTTCCTTTTCTGGGCTACTAAGGCAAACACTCAATGAAATATGAGACAGTAGCAATTTAGCAAGCTTTCTCACTCTTTCCCCTCACACACACACACACACACACACACACACACACACACACACACACACACACACACACAAACACACACACACACACACACACACACACACACACACACACACACACACACACACACACACACACACACACACACACACACACACACACACACACACACATGTGTTCTGGTCTTGTAACCCACATCGGGAGTTAAATATGAAACAGAGGCTTGGATTATTAGAAGTAATCTGACTGGAGGCCTAGCGTTTGAAAGCCCACATATTTGGCACATCATTGGAGTTCGTGTTTGAGAATTATGTCTATGAGAGCAGGACTCTCAGGATTTAGCCTTCTCTTTTTGGCATTCCGGACCGGATGAGCTTAAACGGAACCAGAGAAAATGGAAAGAAGTGTAATAAAAGGCCTTCTTCTATTACACTAGCAGAATAAAGAGAAATCGAGGAACTGAAAGTTATGCAAGCATTAATGATGGGGTAGTGTGTGTGTGTGTGTGTGTGTGTGTGTGTGTGTGTGTGTGTGTGTGTGTGTGTGTGTGTGTGTGCATGAATTTAGCTCTTTCTGGGAAATAAATGCCCTTTTTAGGATATCAATACCTGACAAGCTTCATATTGATTTAGTGTGGACAGTGAGTTGTTCTTAATAAATAGATGAAGTTTTTATCCATCCATCCATCCATCCATCCATCCATTTTCTATACCGCTTGACCTTCAGGGTCATGGGGAACCTGGAGAATTTCCCAGGGATCATGGGGCACAAGGCGGGGTACACCTTGGACCGGGTGCCAATCTGTCACAGGGCACACAATCACATACACATTCACACACCCATTCATACATGAAGTTTTCATTTGAAAAGAAATATTGATTTAGGTATTGTGGTTAAGATGAGGTGTAGGTGTGCAGAGGTTAAAATTTGTCTGAAAGCTTTAATTGGAGGCATAGCATTAATTAGCTACACGCATAGAAATATGGGGCCTTGTATATTAAACTGGTTCCAAAGTAATTGAGTCACACATTGCTCAAAGTAGTATTCACACAAGAAATGTGCTATTCAGGAGAATTCACTTCGTTCAGAAAAACATTCATATTCTACAAGAGTTTTAACATTTACATTTAAGGAGCCATGATCCAGTGTTCATTTTGCTGCTTTCAGCTGAACTTTGCCTTTTGTGGAGTTTTGTGGGCGTCACTAAATGTAAATCAGCTGTGCCATGAATGCATCTCAAAACTTATTGGCATTTATTAACATATTTGAGCATGAAGAAATTCATCCATCGATTTTCTGTACCACTTATCCTACACAGGGTCATGTGGAGCCTGGGGCCTATTCCAGGGAACTCAGGGCACAAGGTAGGGGACAGCCTGGACAGGGTACCAACCCATCGCAGGGCACAATCTCACACACACTCACACACTATGGACAATTTGGAAATGCCAATCCACCTACAATGCATGTCTTTGGACTTGGGGAGGAAGCTGGATTACCCAGAGAAAAGCCCCGAAGCACAGGGAGAACATGCAAACTCCACACACATAGGGCCCACTTGAACCCCCAACCCCAGAGGTGCTAGGTAAATGTGTTAACTGCGAAGCCACTGGTAGGACTTAACATAAACTTTGCTCTATGAAAACAGATACACACAACTTTACTAAAAGATCAGTAAATGACATTCTGATGTCCCCGAGGGTTCTTCAGTTTGTCTCTCTTGAAGGTTCTCGTTAGAACTCTCTACAACCTCTCTGTGTTATGAACCTGGCCTCAATTGAGCTGTGGGAGGAGGTAGAGAGAAGGTAATCCTGACAACACACACACACACACACACTGTTGCATACGTATAACCAAGTCACTAACAGGTCAGCTTCCCCAAGATACAACAATGAGAGAGAGAGAGAGAGAGAGAGAGAGAGAGAGAGAAGGACAGACTTATACTAAGAACCAAAAACAGCTCAAATGTATGCACAAGCCCCGCCCACTTGGCCACCTGCTGTCCAATCATAGATCAAATTAACTAGCGCCGACCATATAAACAAGTACCGGTAACCATAGCAATATACCAGGGTGCCAGGTGGATGATGAGTTAGATAGGTGGAGTCAATCTTCATGCTCCAGATATCACAACTCCACACTTACACATTAACGACTCCACGGAGACGACCTCTGCCCTCATGATGAAATGAGAGCAGGGTTAATGTTTCATTACTGGATACAACACATAGACATGCAGGCTCTCTCACGCTCTCTCTCTCTCTCTCTCTCTCTCTCTCTCTCTCTCTCACACACACACACACACACACACACACACACACACACACACACACACACACATACATTCGGAATGTAATGAAGTGAAGTATTTAAATATTATGAGCCTACAGTTTTATGGACACAGACTGAGCTGACATTAGCAGTAGCACTACACTATGTGCTCATATCACATAAACCAGTTAAATCATAATTTTATTATAAACTGTCTTATATACAGTTAGTACTTTGCAAAAATATAAATAAAAAATATGAAATTAAATGTTTTCCATTTTAAAAAAATACTATAAAGAGCAATAAACAGTAATAAATAAATAAATAAAATTGTCTCAGGTAGAATTAGTGCAGATTTATAAGATAACAAGCTGTACGTTTTATTGAGCATCTTGCAGAACCAGCCATGGTTTTTCTGGAGACTTTGTCTGTCACACTCGCTTCTTATTTTTGCAGCAAAACCCAGCAGCCTTCATTATGTTTTTTGTCTGAAAAGTGTCTCTTCCCACTCAATACGCTGCTTTCTTTACTGACATCCAAACATTTTTGTGTAACATTTAATTTTGTGCTGCAAAACTAATGTTTGGAAATCTAAAAAGATTTTGAACTGACTCAAAAATGTAGAAGTCATAAAATAAAAATCCATAACAAAGTTTTTATTTAAAAAAACAGGGTGCCTAAAACGTTTGCACAATACTGTATATTTTTGTTTTAATTTGTCAACAGTAAAGCTTTCCTATTGCCTATATTTAGTTTGATGTTACCTTTATTATGTGACTCAGGATCCACATAAGTCTTTCTGTTCACTGTATACTGTATACTCACTAAATAATGTACCACATAAAGACACTGTAGAACTGTCACAGAAAGGTAAAAACTTGAAACCCCTTTAGTTATCCTTCTAGGGGAACCAACAACAGCATGGCCTTAGATTTAGTGGGGCAGGATGACATTAATAACAGCGAAGCCTCAAAGGAAATTAAGCCGAAAGGTTGTCACACTTGACTTATGCCATAGGCTACTGTCTAGTGAATTTTTACAGTAATCCCATAATTATCCCATAATAGGCAGTTGAGAGACAACAACATACAGTAATTAAAAAAGTAAATTTTGCACTGTTTTAGATGTACCTTTCAAATGTGCTCGATTTAAAGTCCCCTCTGAAAGTATTGGAACAGCAATTCCTTTCCTATTATTTTTTCGCTATGCCTTGAAGATATTTGGGTTTGAGATCAAAAGATGAATATGAGAAGATAGATTAGAATTTCAGCTTTCATTTTCTCATATTTACATCTAGAGGTGTTAAACAACTTAGAAGAATCACCAGACCTTAACCCAGTTGAGCATGCATTTCATTTCCTGAAGAGGAGACTGAAGGGAGAAACCCCTCAATACAAAAAAAAAAAAAAAACAACTGAAAGAACCAGTAGTACATGGCGGCTAGAAAAGCATCACAACAGAAAAATGCAACAGTTTGGTGATGTCAGTTGGTCACCAGCTTGATGCAGTTATTGCAAGCAAGGGATATGCAACCAAATATTAAGTGTTAATTTACTTTAAGACTGTCTGTTCCTATACTTTTGCTCACCTAACAATTGGCTGGTCTGCCACCAATGGTGGCATATTTTAAGTTATATAGCGAAACAATAGAATTGGCCTTGCTGTTCCAATACTTTCAGAGAGGATTGTAGCAGGTTCTCCATTGTCAGCGATGCACATTAAGATTCTTATACTCAGTTGATATCATTCAGCAAGGTTGCCAGGTTACAGCAAAATTTCCTTCCCAATTACATCTGAAAACCCAAACCAAAGACCTAAATCTAGTCCAAAAATCTGGGCAAAAAGTAGAAATGTTTAGACACTACACTTACACATCTGCACTTACACTTTATTTTTGGAAATTTATTAGATATAAATCTGACTATTTGCTTTAAAACAAGATCTTGGTGGACACAATGTATTCCAAACTAGCAAATCCAGCAACCTCATTAACTGTCCTGTCCACTGCTCCTCCACTCGAGCATGGTGCAGTGACATCCCTTCCCCATTGGACCTCTATTAGTGCTAGCTGCAATTCCGTAATTCCTATTTTTGACCACTAGTTTAATAACTCTTGTGCAGCTAAATAGGAATGTCATTCTGCTGCCCCATGATTTCATGACATCTAGAAATAAATGGAAAATGTGGCATATTTTTTAAATCATTGGTTACTCAACAGAGGTTTTTTTTATTATTATTATTTTTAATCTAATTTTTTTTTTTTTTTTTTTTTTTTTTTTTTTTTTTTTTACAGAATTTATAACATAAGGATCTGTGAATGAGAACTTCATGAAGATTAATATTTTTTGAATGGCTCAGTTAAATGGTGTGGATTTGCCCAATCTACCCCAGTGGATGAACCATGCCTGGGGAGAATCCTTAAAGAAGAACCCTACTACAAGGATTTCTCTATCAGAACGGATTCCAAGCAAGTGTCTTCAGGAAGCTAAGAAACTATTCAAACCCTTTTCTCTAAAAAGATACATATTGAACTATAGGCCCGAAAGAATGTTATTTGAGGCTCAGCTACACACACAAAAAACCCTCACACTCAAATGTATGTAGGTTTTCTTTGGTATTCAAGTACATCAATATAATTTAAAATTGAGTAATTTGTTGAATGTGTGTGTGAGTGTGTGTGTGTGTGTGTGTGTGTGTGTGTGTGTTTGTGTGTGTGTGTGTGTGAGAGAGAGAGAGAGAGAGAGAGAGAGGACAAGAGAGACAGACAGATTGCAAGTGACTCTTGCAACCTCTATGAAATCATTTCTTGACTAAAGTCCTTGTCTTCTGAAAAATCTTATTATTAATGGGGAAAAAAGTAAGAAAGAAAGCAATGTGTGAAACTCTCATCCCACACTGTCTCAGTTCACACAAAGGCTCAGTGATCCCTTCTTCCAGAAAACACTGCAACAAAAGAATGCAAGCAGAAACACACAGAGTACAGACACACACAAAAACGCCCATACTCATCCAAACGGAAAAGGTTGGGGAAATGGGGAAAGACTCATATTTACAGTTATATGGACATTCCACTAAGGTACGTTTGATGCTGTGTAATGTTATACATTTAAGTTGACACAAATAATGCAAAAACACCAGTTCCATCAATGGCAATGTAGTGATTAGTAAAATATAGCTTAAAGAAATGGATGTATTAGCATCTAGACTAAACGTATTTCTGATCCACAAGAAAAGTGTAAAGTTTATAAAAGTTGTTTATCTTATTGCCAGAAATATAATATTAAAATGCAATACATTTTCCCTTTAATGAGTCAATTCTACCTGTATAAGACAACATTACAGTAATAAAGGGATTGTGTTGTGTAATACACTATATGGTCAAAGGTTGTGGACAGTGACATCTGACCATCACACCCATTTGTGCTTCCCTTCTTTGCTATTAAATCACCTCCACTCTTCTGGGAAGGCTTTCCACTAGATTGTGGAGTGTGGCTGTGGGTATTTGTGCTCATTCAACAACAAGAGCATTAGTGAGGTCAGGCACTGATGTCAGGTGTGGAGGACTGGTGTGCAGTCAGCAATCCAGTTCATCCCGAATTTGTTCAGTGGGGTTGAGGCCAGGGCTCTGTGCAGTAGTTCTTCCCCTCCAACCTTGACAAACCATGTCTTCATGGATCTCGTTGTGTACAGGGGCATTGCCATGTTGGAACAGTTTGGGCCTCTTAGTTCCAGAAAGGGGAGATTGTAATATTACAGCATACAAAGACATCCTGTACCAGGCGCAGACTGGCTATTGGAAAGTTCGGGAAGTTTCCCGGTGGGCTGGTCTTGTGAGGGCCGGTCTTTTTTCCAAACCCCGGCATTATATAGCCTATATACAGATATTCAATAGGTCATCTTAGCTGCAGCGACGCAGCTGGTGCAATCCGTAATAGCAGGTAGCCGTTGCCATCACAAAAGAAAGTATCTAGCACTCGGGCAGTTAGTATCCAGCACTCGTTGAAAGTATCTAGCACTCGAGCAGTTAGTATCTAGCACTCGTTGAAAGTATCTAGCACTCGGGCAGTTAGTATCCAGCACTCGTTAAAAGTATCTAGCAATCGGGCAGTTAGTATCCAGCACTCGTTGGAAGTATCTAGCACTCGGGCAGTTAGTATCCAGCACTCGTTGGAAGTATCTAGCACTTGGGCAGTTAGTATCCAGCACTCGTTGGAAGTATCTAGCACTCGGGCAGTTAGTATCCAGCACTCGTTGAAAGTATCTAGCACTCGAGCAGTTAGTATCCAGCACTCGTTGGAAGTATCTAGCACTCGGGCAGTTAGTATTCAGCACTCGTTGGAAGTATCTAGCACTCGGGCAGTTAGTATCTCGCACTCGTTAAAAGTATCTAGCACTCTGGCAGTTAGTATCTCGCACTCGTTAAAAGTATCTAGCACTCGGGCAGTTAGTATCTAGCACTCGTTGAAAGTATCTAGCACTCATTGAAAGTATCTAGCACTCGTTGCTGAAACATGGATAGAAACAGAAAACCCATGGCCTGAGGTGCAGAGAAGGTGCGCCAAAAAAAAGAAAAAGGTTTTGCTGGCTGACGCCATAAATTGTGCTAAAATAATGGATTTATTTAAGCAGTCTGCAGGTGGTGATGAGGACAGTGGCGAAGAGGCAAAAACATCAAAGTGGAGTGAGCAGGGAGCAGGTGCTTTGTCATGCTTAAATGTTGTGTCAGTTCAAAGTTGGTATATCAAATTGGGGCCAAATTCCCAGGCTGCTCTTTGTTGCCAGGCTGCCCCTGTCCTATACTATTGTGCTTCCAACTTTGTTGCAAATGTGGAAGGTGCACATACGGGTGTGATTTGGCCATATAGTGTATTTATGCATATAGTGTATGAATTAAATTAAAAAACTAATTTCAAGATGTTACGAATGCCCATACAGTAACTAGGGTGTTACTTTGGTAGACGTAACCTACCATGGAAGTCACACCCTGTTGACTGACACACATTGTGAGATATTTTTGTTTATAGATATATACAACATCAGCCATTAAATTCAGCTAATTTATTTCACAGATGTTCCACAGAATTAAACATAACTATAAAGGGATTAAAATGTATGACACGTCAAATTGCTCTGGTATATGAGGACTAAAACAATTCAGGACATGTTGTTATTGTAGAATAATCCACATAAGGGTGGTAACAGTAACCCTAACAGAAACATCAGGCCACATCACTCCACGACGTTGTTGATTATTGTCCTTTAACAGCACACCCTGCCGTGTATTATTTCATACGTAATCTTCAGTGACAACAGTGAAAACTGAATTTGAAAGAGTGAGTCAATGAAAAAGAGAGGAGGAAGAATACACATGGACTTAAATGAAAACTGAAGCGAAACCATGCCGACTGGAGAGAACGTGAAAGTATGAGTTTTTTTTTTTGTTTTTTTTTTAAAAAGACAGAAAGTAACAGAAAATGGAATTTAAGCATAAGGGACAGAGTTCACAGAGTGATCAAAACACACGTTTTCAATCCATATGTGTCATTCACTTGCCCAAGTTGTTGCTCATTCAATTTCTTTCACTCTTGTTTCATTCATGAAGCAAAAAAGGCACATGCACCTGTTCCAACTTTCTCTACACAGTCGGACAGTCACATTCAGTCGCACTCACACATATCAAGTCCTCAAATAAATCACCCACCAGCTTCCTCTTTACTAATGAAAGAAGAATGTCCAGTGAGGAAGTCAGAGAGAGAAAGAAAGAGCTGTTTGCATTCATCACTGTGTCACTCAGTAGGAGAAAAGAAGTGTTATAAAGAGCTCCCTGAAAGGAGGACAAGACGGGGAGTGGGAGTCAACAAAAACGCTCACAGCTTTAAAGATGATGTGAAAAAAAAATCAAAGCCACTATGGACACTATTGTATATGAATATGTGTACCAGTAAGTTCGTCTCTCAGTCCTTTAGACAGCTGCAGGATTGTCTATTTTTGCCCATTTTTTATGCTTAGATTTACACTCAGATTTTTATTAATATATAAACTGTCATGTTTCTTTCAGCTCCACAAAGCACTATATTGATCTCAGACTATGTTTATCATAGTGCTGTGCTAATGGCTGTCCATTTGTTTGGTCGTTTATTTTTATCTGATCTTATCTTTATACGTATCTCTCCAAAAGATCACTCATTTTATTGGCTTATAAGAGAAGGTGCTATTGGACTCCTCCTACACCACTTAATTAGAGAAAATTATTAGAAGTGAGAGAGAAAGAGAGAGAGAGAGAGAGAGAGAGAGAGAGAGAGAGAGAGAGAGAGAAGGAGCTGGGATTATGCAAGGTGAGCGAACAAATCAGCTGAAGATCATGAGAAGTTTGTTTCTATCCTAAGTAATGTTTGCTATCATAGATATGTCTATCTAGCTAAGACACAAGTGTAACTAGATAGTGCTAGGCTGCTTTATATCCAGTGCCCAAAACATAATGTCTTCCAAGTATTTGGCTGGTTGAGTTTATCAGTTGCTGAATCACAACTCCCTGGTTCAAGCAAAAGTACTAGCAGAGACTTGTGTTCTATTTAGTACCTGGTACAAATTCATTACCTAGACTAGTAGGCTAGCTAGTTAGCGCTTGCAAATGCATAATGCTGTTGTCGAAAGCCACCAGCAGATTATATACAGTAAATCAGTAGAAACTACAGGGACAATTTTGAAAAATCCAACTCCTGCCCGCTCCCACGGAAAGTGTGACTAATCCCACTCACTCCTGCAGCCATTATTTTTCTATGTACCTGCCCAAGATCTTTTCTAGTTCTAAAAGATAAACAAATATGTATTTTAAAAAGCAGATCTGGATAAAGCATAAACTGAAGATGAATGCATGAATGAACATAGTCAATGCATGGTGCAGCACTAAGCAAGCGATTTGCTGCTTTCAGCAGATTTTCTGCTTTATTAATGAACATCATATAGTGGATATAGGAAGTCTACACACCCCTATTAAAATGGCAAGTTTTTCCTGATGAAAAAATAAATAAATAAATAAATCAAGATAAATCGTCAGAACTTTTCCCACCCTCAGTGTGAAATTACAATGTATAAAAATCAAGTGAAAAAAAACTTAGAAACATTTTATGGGGGGGGGGGGGGGGGGGGGGGTAAACACACCTCTAGTAAAACCAAACGCACAAGATGACGGAGAAGCTGAAGGAATGCTGCAGATTCTCAGGTGAGGTTTTTATAATACTGTAGCTAACTGGACTCTAGCTGCTCGACTTTTTTGGTATTTGTGTATTTTTAATACTACTGTATTACTTAATACACAGAACAGATGAAATGGCATTTTTCTATTTCGACTTAGTCTTACCTGCTAATTTGTCTCGTTTTACCAGAAGATGCCTAGTGTAAAGTGTGAAACAGAGCAGATGTGGCCTTTAAGTACTATTAAGCTGTGGAAATGTTGAAACCAAACCCAAAACAGCCAAGCACTGCAAGACTACATGAAACAACGGCTCACAACAGCCCTTTGTGTCCGATTGAAAGATTGAGCGAGAGAGAGAGAGAGAGAAAGACTTCAACTGCCCATAGTGTACTTGGTCTGAAGTCACCCTTCTTAGACAGAACATTGGCTAATGCCATGACCTCACACCAACCTACGCACACACACCATCACAGAGCTCCCTCTGGAAAGTGTACGAAGAGACACAAAATGTTGTGCCCACAGTCCAGAAAATGTCACACCATGACTCTGTCTGCAATTTCCATTCTTTTCTCTCTGTTCTCTCTTTCTTCTCCATAGATGACTTACTGGTGAGTTGACAATGATGACAAACAGTTAGTAATGATAATAAGGAAAAGCAGAGCACAAGACCTTATACAGTGAAAGACAGAGAGGTTTTAACTGGGAATGTTTGAGCGTTTTTCTTATGAGATCATTTACACTGCTTAAGAAATTAAGATATTTAACAATAACCTAAAGCCTGAAAGACAAACCAGAACAGATTATACTGTGCACGCAGTAGCCTCATCCTGTCTGGAATCTTATTTGGAAAAACATCGCCATCTAGTGGACAAAAGTCACATTACTTCAAGTTCATACTGTACTACCTTACAGGGATTTTATTCTCTCTCGACATAAATAAACGCCTAAAAGTTTTGTGTAATTTCCTTTGATCAGACATTTATTATATTTGTTTACTCAGTACATTAAGTCAGTAGCCAGTTAAAGTTTCAGAGATAACTACGCAGAATAATTTGCCATTTCAAGGTGGTGAAAATATCCAACTTTAACCATCAGTTGTTAAATATTAAAATACTTTGGTATGTACATTTTAATCTTGTAACCATGTGGGAAGTAATCCTCTCTAGTGCTTTTATGATTGACCATATATCACAGGAATATCTCCATGTAGATAATTTTAAATTTTATTGGTTTTCTGTATTTTGATAACTTATGAAAAGACCAACGAGATCAGATACTATTCCTTACTTAATTGCCCAAGTTGTGGTCCAAGTGATGCAGAGAGATTAAAACAAACAAACAAATAAATACAAGAACAACAACACCCCTGGCAAGAAGAAGAAGAAGAAGAAGAAGAAGAGGAAGAAGAAGAGGAAGAAGAAGATGAAGAGTAGGAGGACGAGGAGGAGGAGATGAATTAGGAAAAGAAAAGTATATGACTATTTAAATATTTGCTTTTAAACTGTATGCCTGAAATTTTGCACTCATGTTTCATGTTTCATCATGCTGAGTTTTCACACTTAATTTCATACAGCTGTGAATTTTGAATATATATTTTGTTTTCCAAGTGAAATGTTAGTGCATTAGCATTGCTTCATTGCCTCAATTGATCAGTAATGTCTCCCAAAAAATCAACTCCGGCTACATCATCTAAATAAATTCCCCTTTCAAGTTCAAAATCTGTATTAAACTGTAGTAAATTAAGTGAGAAGACACTTTGCTTGGAGTAATTGAAGTAATACCCGAGTCTGGAGCTGGATTTCTCAAGAATGCGACGAATCTATATTAAATAAAATAAAAGGCACAAACTCCAGAGCCAAAAAGCTTAACGTTGTTTCGTTTCACTGTGACTGTACCAACTGTATATGGTTGAAATGACAATAAAATCACTTGAACTGAACTCAACTGAACTGAAGTAGACGGCTAAAGTAGTTCTGGTCACGTTTTGACCGCATTACAGTCCCATATCACTTCGCCAAGTTAACTGAAATAATGGAAAAGTTAGCCTATTGTCCACCACAGCACATACAGCTAACAACAAGCAAAATGACAGACAATTGAGATTTTACAGAAATATATAAGGAATAATTGATGACAGGCCGTTGAATTATTAGAATATACTGCACACCCGAGGTGGTAATGCGGCCATGACATGAAGCACCGTTACACCTCAGTGCATTATTTTCTAATAATTCCACGGCCCGTCGCCAATAATTCCGCTTATACCACAGTTACCACACCTGAAGTCTGTTCAGATGTTTTATCTCAAGACATTTGTCAGGTTTTTGTTCTTAAAACGCTTTTGTGTGTGGAACTAATTTATTATGCATTCCATCTCAAGTCTCCGTTGCTAAATCCAAAACGTAATGTTAGAGCTGGTACTGAGACTTGAGCCACAGATATGCAGTTATTGGGGTGAGACAAAGAGAGAGAGAGAGAGAGAGAGAGAGAGAGAGAGAGAGAGTTCATAGTTTTTGGTTTTTTGTTTCATCCTGATAATATAAAAATAGAACAAATATAAATAAATAAATAAATAAATATCGACAGGCCTACTTGTTCACAGGGTTTTTGAGACTAGTTAACCGGCTTTTCTGCCTTAGTACTGCAATCACGCATGCTCTCTCTGGCTCTTTTTCTTTTTTTCTTGCTCTCTTTCTCTCCAATAACTGCGCATCAATGGCTCAAGCCTCCGTTTTGCCTCATGGCCGCATTACCACCTCGGGTGTGCATTATTTATCTAATAATTAAACAGCCCGTCGTCAATTATTCCTTACTTGTTTATCTATCTATCTATCTATCTATCTATCTATCTATCTATCTATCTATCTATCTATCCATTCATCCATCCATCCATGTATGTATGTATGTGTATGTATGTATATGTATGTGTATGTATATGTATGTATATGTATGTGTATGTATATGTATGTATGTTGAATGTATGTATGTTTTAATGTTTTAAATTTTGCATTCTACATTTTCATACACATTTTCGTAGTCTGAGGCTTTTCTCTGTACTGTACTGGTTGAAGACTTTGCAACCTAAAAGAGAGAAAAAAATTACAATAGTACGAATATAATTTAATAAACTACGACAATAACTCCCAGCAATCAGTTTAACACATGCATACTTTCTCTCTCTCTCTCTCTCTCTCTCTCTCTCTCTCTCTCTCTCTCTTTCTCTCACCACACACAAAACATGCACAACACACACCACACACAGACACACACATGAAGGTGTTATGCGTAGACAGCAAATCATTTTATGCCTAGACAATAATAGCACATACATAATGCAAAAAAAAAAATTACAGCATATTGCTAGTAAATAAGGTTGCTACCTGACTGTGTGCATCTCTCTTTGTTCTGCTCATCATCCTGAACACACAAAATCAGCAACATCACAGCTGTGTAAATTTTACAGTTTATCTAAGTTTCTTATTTTTATCCCATTTAAGTCAGTATAAAATAATTTCATTACACCTGTAAAAAGATGAATGCATGAGTTTCTAGTTATCTGAGATTAACATCATGGTTAAAATGTATAAAAATACAATACAAAAGTGTTCAATTAATATTTTTATTGCTGCAAATACTTGGCAGGTATACCACAGTTAGAATTCATGTGTGTATCATTCATCTTCAGTAATCACTTTATCCTGGTCAGGGTCTTAATTAATGATGTATGGACGTTATACACTCCGTAATCCCCCTTTCACCTCTATCAATCTTTGCAATATATCTTACAATAGAAATAGATCTGTACATCATAGACACACTGTTTGTATTTACACTTTGCCTTTTTTTCAGAATCTATTAGATTTAATTTCAGTGATTTGCTATAAAACAAGATCTTGGTGGAGTATTTTTAAACCAGCCCAAATTGTCCTGTACTCTGCTCCTCCCCTGAGCATGGGGAGGGGATGAGTACAAGTGATTCCTGTCTCAATGGGCCTCTATTAGCACTTCTTGCATCTGACATTTTTCTAGAAAGGCGAGGAAATCAATGGAACATTGGCTTACCACATACAATTGAGGTCATAAGTTTACATACACCTTGCAGAATCTGCTAAATGTTAATAATTGAATAATAATAATAATAATAATAATAATAATAATAATAATAATAATAATAATAATAATAAGAGGGATCATGCAAATTGCATTTAGTTTTTCATTTATTACCGCCCTGAATAAGCTATTTCATTTTTTATTTTGTCTTCTGGGAATCATTTAATTGTTCCTATCCCAGGAAAACCGGGCATGAGATGGGAATATATTATGGATGGAAGATCAGTCCATCTCAGGACACCATGGTCACACATTCACACACTCATTCACAAACTCATTCAGGGGCAAGTTAGCATAGCAATCCACTCATTATCTTGTTTTAGGAGATTGGAGGAAATTAGAGAACCTGCAGTAAACTCCACACAGACAGTAAGCCAAGTTAAGAAATGAGGGATGCTGACGCTTAAACCCGCTTTCCTGCTATGCCACCCTTGTCTGTAGCATGTGTTTTTGCTTCTAACAAATATCCAAATTGGACCTTTAAACTCTTTAAACTCTCCCAAATAATCCCAAAAGTTATTAGAAGCTTTATTTAACAATATCTCAAATCAACCATCAGTGTAATGTCTACATTATGTTATTCATACAGTAGACTGACGCAGGGGAGAGGAGATTTCCCAATTCTCAAAAGGAGAATTATGTGCAAAAAGAGCCCAAATAGAGGATGTAGGTTTAGCCTTCCTCTTTTCTCATGGCAGCTGAACATTTCTTGCATAATATTTTACATACATCTGCAATAACAATGCCAGAGAATACAGCTTTAGTGTGAGTAACAGGATGTGTGTGTCTGTGTGTGTCTCAGTGGAACATTTTATTGATGTTGCATTAAATATGCTTTAAAAATTAGCTTCCTGTCAATACACATCTTTGACACAGAATCTATCAAATATGTTGGGTTTTTTTTTAGAATTACCCAAATATGAAACAATCTCTAATAGTTATCCACAAAAAAAAAAAAAAAAAAAAAAATTAATTGAGGGGGGAAAAAAACCCAATACATTTTGTTATAGAAAAATATTCAACAATGATGCAGCTTGATCTCTCGTATTCTTCACATATCTGGGCTGTGAGGTCCAGTGGCTAGACAGAAGCCCTTTTGCATGAAAAAATATCCAAGTCTGCCTGCATTTTACCAAACCATGCGGCAAAATGTGTTATGGTCTTTTTTGGGCATCATTTTAAAGGATTTTTTACTGCAAAAACAAGACAACTTATTGCCTAAAGAACACCATACATGGTGGAGGCAACATCATGCTATGGGGCTGCTTCTCTTTAGCTGAGGCTGGGGCTCTATTCCAGATCAACGGAATCATAGATCGCTCCAAGCTAACAACCCAAAGCACACATCCACGCCTACAAAAGAATGGCTTCAGAAGAAGAAGATCAAAGTTTTGGAATGGCCCAGTCAGAGCTCATATCTAAATCCTATTGAATACCTGTGGTATGACTTAAAGATTTTTTGCAAAGTGGACTGGAATAAAATTGTCAAACCAAGATGTGCAAAGGGCTGCACACATTTGTTCAACCAGGTTATTGTTGTAAGTTTTTGTTTTTGTTTCCCCCCCTGAAACATTTCTATTTGAAACATTTTGCTATATATTAACAGTGGGGGAAATTATTTGATGACATGATCTATCTTGGGTTCGTTTTTTTTTTACACAATAAAATCCTGCATTTTAACAGCTAGACTTTTTATACTGTATCTTCGGTGCTTGGACCCCTATAATTATAGACTGAAGAAGAATAGACTGGCAGGAAAAGGTTAAAGGTACAGCAGTGGTAATTTTTTCTCTCTCTGTAGGATCTAGCTCCATGGATATTAAAGTTATGCGTGTTCCAGTGTGTTGTGTGTGGGTGGCTGAGAACATCATACCTTGAATAAGCAAACAGTGTGCTGTACTCAGCGGACCGGTTTGCAAGACTCAGAGAAGTGTAGGTGTCTGTTAGTGAAACCTCTACAGCCTGAAAATTTAAATATGTAGAGAAAAACTTAAACCAATGTAATACACATAGTATTTGCACACATTAAAATGAATACTTACTCTGAGAGTATCATAAGTCGGAGACATGGTCATAGGGTCCAGACCTGTGTATATGCCATCTACAAGGTTTGAAATACCCTAGGAGTGGAGGAGGAACATACTTTTAAGAGCAGAAAGAGAACGAAAAGGACAAATTCTAGTTTAGAGAAAGTTCATACCTGAGTATCTGTATCATTCTTTGTTCGTCTTTCCCTCCTAAACACACAAGTAAATCATTTCTGTAACAATAGACTGCAGTGTCAAGGACATTATTTAAAGCTCAGGTCAGCTCGTTTTCATAATTAGATTCTTATTGTTATCTATGGCTTGTTGTTTTTAGACTGCACCTTCATGCAGTTCAGAGATTTCTGATTTTCTTTTTTCTTCAAATTGGATGGGACTATATTTGGTACAACTGACGTCAATGCTTCCCAAGTACAAATCATAATTAGACATCTGCTTACCTCAGCTCCCTCTTTAAACTGACTTCAACAAGTAAAGTGACTTCTTTCTTGCTGACTCTGCCCCTTTGTGCCTAACTGTGAGCAAAACTGTATATTTCTCCATTTCATATACACTTTTAGTGTAGTAGTTTGTGTGTGGAAATTAATTTTATTTATTTATTTATTTATTTATTTATTTATTTTTACAGTGAAAAGTCTAAGAATTAGGATTATGGTTGAGGTAATCATGATCTACTATTAGTGTAGAAATGTAGGCAAGCTGTACTTTTTATCTAATTAACATATTTCTAATACACACTACGTACACAGTGGCACATTGAAATGGTTGCCATGTTTGTATAATAAATTCTTAATTCTTAAGAAATTATTAATGGAACAAATTCATCAGATCAGGCTGAGCTTCACCGGCAAAACTCACAACCCTAAACAGTTAATAAGTCTGTAATATATATATATGTTGCATCTATATGTTACAGGTCCATGCTCTGCTCATCCATATAATATCATGCTGCTAAAAATATGCACAAAATACACCAACACACCACACAACGTCCATGATTCATGTGTTTAAAAAAAAAAAGGAGAAAAAAGCATTGTTTTTCACATGGTTTTCTAGCACTAGCACTTTTAAATGTATGCTTCTGTGTACTGGACTAGAATTTAGCATCAGATCTATTTAAACAAGGGCAAACGTGCATAAAGATTGCAAGGTGTTTTAACAAGTAACAACATTACATACGCACACTTTATGGCCAAACATTTGTAGACATCTGACCATCATACCCATATGTGCGTGTGGTTCCAGATTTATTCCACCTTTGCTGTTATAATAACATCCACTCTTCTGGGAAGGCTTTCCACTAGATTTTGGAACGTGACTGTGAGGACTTGCCCATTCAGTGACAAGAGCATTAGTGAGGTCAGGCATTGATATCAAGCGAGGAGACCTGGTGTGTAGTCTGTGTTTCAGTTCATCCCAAAGGTGTTCACTGGGGTTAAGGTCAGGGCTCTGTGCAGGCCACGCGAGTTCTTCCATATCAACCTTAGCAAACCGTGTGTTTATGGATCTTGCTTTATGCACAGGCGCATAGTGATGTTGGAATAGGTTTTGGCCAGGTCACTTAGTTCCAGTGAAGGGAAGTCTGAATGCTACAGTATTCAATGACATTCTAGACAATGATGTGCATATGTGTGGAAGGCCAACATATGGGTTTGACGGTCGGATGTCCACAAACTTTTGGTCATATAGTGTAAAGTATTTCTTCCCTTACTCACCTGATAAGCTGAATGGCAATAAGTAGAGTTAATACAGCCATGAATACTCCTGCTGCCCATATAGCATGCTGAATCCACCACCAATCACCTCCGGAAGCTGCTGAGTAGTTCTCTGCTTTAATGACTTTACAGAGAAACAAACACATAAAACACATAATGTTACACTCAATGTGCAAGCCATACAGTATTTAGTAATACTGTCACACTCTGCTATGACCATGCTCATCTTTGCTTGTATATCATTGTTCTTTTGGTATCTAGTCATGATCTAGCCAGCCTGTTTTCAGTCCCAGAAAGACCAGATAACTGATCACTGCCTTTACATCCTACCACATCTGGCTCCATATTGTTTCAAATGCAGTCTTTGCTTCCATAAATATTGCGTGCTGTGTCTTTTGGGACTAACATGTTCTATGACAGAGGTTCCAAATATTTTACATGACCAATCATGGCTCACAACAATTTAGACGTCACTTATAGAAGATTTGTGACTGGGCAGTTTCTTCCCTAAACATAGCCTATTCTTTCTATCTGCCAAATGCAGTAAATGTCTGTCTGTCTGTCTCTCTGTCTATCTATCTATCTATCTACCTACCTATCTACCTACCTATCTATCTATCTGCCTACCTACCTATCTATCTATCTATCTATCTGTCCATACTGTACAAAAGTGTTAGGCACATGCAAAGAAATGCTGTTGAGAAAAGATGCCTGCAAAAATAATGAAATTAAATGTTTCTTCATTAAAAAAGAACACCATATAAAGCAGTAAACAGTAATAAATGAAACAAAGGCAATATGTGGTGTGAAGACCCTTTGCTGTAAATATTAAAAAAAAAGTAGTCAAAGGTACAATTTGTGCAGTTTTGTAAGAAAATTAGCTGTTAAGTTTTACTGAACATCTTGCAGAACCACCCACAGTTCTTTTGGAGACTTTGACCATCATACTTGCTTCTTATGTTTGCAGTAAAACCCACCAGCCTTCATTATGGTCTTTTATTTGTTTGTTTGTTTTGCTTCACTAAAAGTGGTCTCTTACATACTGTAATATGCTTCTTTCTTTAACTATCTGCAGTCTATTTTTTTTTTTTTTTTAAACTGCAACTGTTAATTAAGATATTTTAATGCCTGCTTGTTTTAATACACTGTCATTTCTACAGTAACAGCTTACACAGGAACTTGTGTGGTGTACCCTCAAAATAAACACATTGAAAAAAAAATTAGCTATTGATGTGTAATTGATGATAAAGTGAAGATTTCTTTCTTTTGGATGTAGTCTGCATTGTTAGCACTTTATAACAGTCACAGAGGTAAAGCTGTATTCTCACACAGGACAGTCTTCCAGGTGTTTAAACCACACCTTCTGACCAATCAGATTCATGAATTCAACCTCGCTGTGCTATAAGTGAAATTAAACACTTTGGGAAGGCTGTTATTCGAAAATAACCGACTTCAGCATAGTAATTACACCACACTATCATTATTTGTTCTACTCTGTCATGTTTTATGCACTTTGTAGGTGTAGAGACTAGAGTTAATAGGAGGACTTTATCCTATGAAGAAACATTTCTATCCTCATGGATGTGGTCTTTCCAAGGATGATCCCACCCCCAATGAGGGCTCAATGAATGGTTTGATGACCATTGATGGCCTCAACCTGCTTGAACACCTGTGGGGGGTTTTGGAGTGATGTGTAAGAGAACGCCCTTCACCGCCATCATTAAAACACTAACTGAGGTGTTTTATTTAATTGAGATGACATAAAACCTACTTGACTTGGCGTTGCTGAAGCTATTTTGGATGCTTAATGAAAAAACATGCATATAGATGGAATATTACCTCTCGCAGCACATGTGTATTCGTCTCTATCCTTGTAGCTACGTACATCCAGATTAAGATGGTTGTGCTTGGTGAGTTTGTTCATTATGCGTTGGCCGTTCTGGTACCAGCTAAACGTATGGTGAGGGAGAGTACAGCTGGTGATACAGCTCAGTGTTACTGTCTGTCCCTCAGACACGTTGGCATAACTCACCCTGACCTGAACATCTACAATAGAAATAAATTATCAGAAATGCTATTTGGACAATATTTACATAACCACAAATGTCATTTATTCACCTGTAACAATCAACTGGACCCTGAGTGAGCTATTGAAAACTGGCTGTGTGATATCGTTGGTGAAGAGAAAGCGATAATCTCCAGAGTCGTTCTCTTTAAGGTCAGTCAGTCTTAGAGTGCAATTACTCTCTTTAGCTCCAACAAACTCCACACGGCCTGCAAACTGCTCCAAGAGTCTCATGTCAGTCCAATTGAATGTCCAGTAGCTTTCATGGAATTTTTCTCCACTGGGATACGAGTAAGTGCAGGGGATGTTCACTGATGAACCTTTTAAAGCACACACACTTCTCTGTGCATAAGTCACATTCCAACAGTTCTTTTCCCAGATACCTGCAAGAGTCACAGATTTGAGGAGATTAGTTTGAAAAACAAGCCGACACAATACAGTGCAAGCTCAGTGGTTAAGGCAGTGGACTGATGATTAGAAGGTTTTGAGTTCAAATCCCAGCAATGCCAAACTGCTCACATAACAAATAAGATAAATATAAGGTCCTTCATGTCTCTAAATAGCTTGGGGTAAGGGTGGAAGCCAAAATGCTGTAAATGTAATTCAGAAAGCAGACTTTTTATATATATATATATTAGACTTTTAATATACAAGAGTGACTCTAACGAAACCCTTTTTTATTATTATATTGCATTGTTTACTGTAAAATATTTATTATAATAATATTCTGTACTAAAACTGGGTCTACTCCATCATACATAAATCCCATTAAGATTTGTAGCCACTTGTTATGGCGATATGAGAGACACCTAAAACATTTTGTTTTTTCACAGCTAAAACAAATAAAAGTCATCAAGGATGAGGGACCCGAAAGATGCATGTTTATTTTCACTTTGTCAAGTTTGACCTCGGTCTTGGGAGGCAGTAGAAAATGAGGGTGTAAAAAATGGCTGAAGTGCTGGACTTCTTGCCCTGTTTTTTTTTTTTTTTTTTACTTCTTACTGTTGTTTGGCACACATCTGGAAAAATATAGGCAACTCATCCACTTCATACACAAAGTTTTTGCAGCAATTTATTCTCTCTGCCTGCTAGAATTACCTTTTGCGACGTCAGTGCACATCTGCTACTCAGAAGCATTTAAAGGGTGTGTCTTTGATTCACATATAGACACGCCCATTTTTACTACCCAAAGATCTATCCACCGATGTATTACTTTGCAGGCAGACCTTTCTTTTTTTGTGCAGTCTAGCATGCAGTAACGCATTAGAAATGGAAACAGACTTCATACTCACATACTGCAGGGGAATGGATCACCTTAGCTTTGGTTTTGACTGAGCAGAAGTATCTGCCTCCATCGCCAGCGGATAAGATAAGTGGCTCGGTATATTGGTTAGCTTTTATACGTTTTCCATTCTTCCACCAGCTGTTCCAGTTTGCAGTCAGTCTGCACTGGGTGCTACAGGTGAGATTTAGCTGCTTCATGGTGCCAGGATGTATCCTCACCTGCAGATCTGAACATACTTACAGCATTTGTACAGCATTACGCTTTGTTTGGGTCAGAAGATTAGAATGGCACACAAAGTGGAACACTACGAATAATAAATTTGGCAGCAATTTTTATACAGTAGGCTCAATTTTCTAAACAAAGGGAAGATCTTTAAGAATTGCACTTTTTTATAATATACAATAATATTCAGATTAGTTTAAAGTGCAGTACAGGTTTTAATGGTTGGTTTTTGGTAACACTTTAACAACTAATACATGAGAACTAAAATAATCCTACGCAAACATTTACTGTATAAAGAGATATTCCAACAGGTAAAAGCTGCCATAAAGACTGCTTTCATTAAATGCGGATTTGGGGATTTTTTATTAAATTTGTGAAAACACATGGATGTATACATGCATGTCATTTTTAGGACACGATTTTGAACTTCCATAATCCTGACTACTCAAGCTAGTCAGGAGCCTATTCCAGGGAACCCAAGGCACAAGGTGGACAGGGTGCCAACCCATCATCAAGCACAATCACACACATATTCACACACCCATTCACACACTACGGACAATTTAGAATTGCCAATCAGCCAACAACGCATGTCTTTGGACTGGGGGAGGAAACTGGAGTACCTGTAAGAAACCCCCGAAGCATGGGGAGAACATGCAAACCCACACACACAGGGCGGAGGCAGGATTCGAACCCCCAACCCTGGAGGTGCGAGGCAAACATGCTAACCACTAACCAACATTTACACTTTAATCTTTTTATTTATTTTTTTTTATCACTTGCTACAGCGATATGGGAGGTACCTTGAAAACTGTGCTTTTCTACTTTGTCAGGTAAAGCAGTGGTCAAAACCAAATGCTAATAAAAATCTGTCCAGCAGATAAAGCAGTTCACTGAAGAGCAAAAGATATGGAAAGTAAAAGACACACATTTACAATACGTATCTGTCTGTCTTTCCAGTGTCATGATTTTGTTATTGTTTTTTTCTCTCTAAAAAAAATTAAAGAATTTTTTTTTTCTTTAAAATTTGACTTACTGTACAAAGAAAATACATTATTCTGTCATTATGATGTAATTTTCTTGTACATAGGACATAAAATACTAGGTTATAAGCCTTATAAAATTCTGAGAAAAAGTAAATTAAGGAACTAACAAAATATACACAACACAACACACCACACAGTATTATGGTTTAAAACCTCAAAAGCTTTCATTAGAAAAGAAGAAGAGGAATAAGAAGAAGAAGAGGAAGAAGCAAAGTGGAACACACTTCCTTAAGAATACTGCCATTTTTGCATGGCTAAAAGAAAAACGTTTCTTCCATCAGACTCAAGAATATCTTCAGTAACTGGAGGGGAATTCCATCCATCTTCTACCGCTTACTCCTTTTCAGGGTCAGGGGGAACCTGGAGCCTATCCCATGGAGCATTGGGCACAAGGCGGGGTACAACCTGGACAGGGTGCCAGTCCATCGCAGGGCACAATCACATACACACTCACACACCCATTCATACACTACGGACACTTTAGACACGCCAATCAGCCTACCATGCATGTCTTTGGACTGGGGGAGGAAACCCCCGCAGCATGGGGAGAACATGCAAACTCCTCACACAAGCGGCAGGACTCGAACCCCGGAGGTGTGAGGCGAACGTGCTAACCACCGTGCGCCAGAGGGGAATTCTGTGTGATTATTTCCGTAAACACTTTGGATGTTCTAATATTCATTTTAATACTGTACTACTATAAAAGAAAAAAAATAAATAAATAAGCAGACACACATGATCAGAAGGAAAATTATCAGAAAAACAGATGAGGTTCTGAATAAATCCTCTTATCGATCAGAATGTTATTTAAATAACGTATCACCTGTCACTGTTAAATTCACGGCTATCGAGCTGAGATATTTCTCTCCGTTTGCTGTAACGAGCATGAAGCGATATTCTCCAGAGTCTCTCAGTCTCACGTCTCTTATTGACAGAGTGCTGGAGTTTAGGGTCTCTGTGTGACTCACTCGGCCAGCGAACTCTGAGTCTAAAGCCAGATCCTTGGGATATTGTTCCCTGGGATATTGGTTAGGACTGAACCAGATCACAGTGTGGATGTTGGTGTGTGTGTAAGAGCACTTAATGAGCACATGTGACGTTTCCAATGTACAGATGCTTTCATCATCACACGTCACAGTTTTCTGATTAGGAGAACCTGCAAAACACACACACGCACTATAAATTATTGCAGTAACACTTTATAATAACAGAACATGAGTAATTATTCATGCACAGAATACTCACTTAAATATGAACTAATGATGAGTTAAGGTATGTACTAATCATGAATTAATACGGAGCTAACCTTAACTATGGCGTGACTCTTAGGAATTCATCCGTGAATAACGACCACCTTAAATGGTTAGTCAGTACGTGTTTGTTATGTAATGTATTAATTAATTAATATGTACGGGTAACCTAAGTCAAACATGTTCTATAAGAAAGACTATGAATTAAACGTGCATAAGTGATTATATCATTTTCCATATGCAACTGTGTACAAAAATATCATTGGATGGCGCTTTTATAATTTACACTGATCCTCCTTATCGAATATCCAATAATTTCATCTCAACCTGTTTCGTGTCATTCTCCATCTATTTCTCTTTAAATCCCACTGTAGTACTAGTACATGCTCTGGGTGGCTAGGGCCCAGGGCATTGCTCCTTTGCCCACATGGGTGAAATTTGATTTAGTTTACCTGTTAATTAATACATTAACTAATAAGCATGTACTAACCTGTACTTAAGGTGGTTGTTATTTACACATAGTTAGGTCATAGTTAAGGTTAGCTCTTCATTAATTCATGATTAGTACATGCCTTAACTTATCATTAGTTCATATTTAAATAAGTATTAATTCAGTTATTAGTAAATGATTATTCATGTACTGTTATTGTAAAGTGCTACTGCTATAGCTATAAATACAATTACTGATTCAGATTTAAAAAAATAAAATAAAAAAAAAGTTAAAAACGGTGTATGTAAAAATGGCTTATAACTTATTAAATATATTACATTAAATATACAGTAAATATACAGTAAATATACACAATAATATTCTGTTCTTCCATCAACTCATAAAGGTGCTTATACAAAAACCAACAACAACATGTCTGAAGGTTTTACAGCATAATGCAATTATAACAGCAAATGTTCCAGTAAAAGTGATCATTCCTCTCTGTGTCACGTTTTTATGAATATACCAGCTAATATAGTAGATAAAACATTTATCGATAATAAATGATTTTGAAACTGCTTTCTATTTTGGTATCATACAGTATATAATACTAGAATATGTATATACAGTGCAATATGTCTTGAGAAATAAAGGACGAAAGATACAGTACCTTGCGCATGTATCAGAAAGATGAAGTACAGAACACCAGCAAATTCCAACATTTTAACTTTTCTGAGGTAAATACACAAGAGATTTTTGTAAAATTGTTGCTTTAATATTAAGAAAAACAAAAGCATATGTCTTGAGATTATAATTACTTACAGAGTTATCTTATGGACAGAGCAGAAGTGGACAAAGCAGAGTGTGTGTCAGTGTAATATAGACAAAGTGCCCCTCCCTTTTTTTTTTTCATATTTAAAGGAGATTGTTTCCTTCCTGTTTTTGTTCACACTTCATGTCAGCAGTGTAGTAAAGTCAAGAGGTCAGCTATGGGAAAAATACAAAGATTTGCAATTAGTTTAAATTAAAACACTAACAACAAACACACTAGGTTTGTTTATCGATAAGATAAAAAAAAACAACAAAAACTTGTACATATGAGTATATAATATAATATATATTTTCTGGCTGTGCTCATAAAGAAACACTGACTTGAGTAAAAGTACTGCTACTGCAGTAATAATAGCAAGTAAGAAAACTACTAACTGTGATTAAATAAGTCGTCTGGTGAAACATTACTTTATAATTGATTTTTTAAAATTACATTTGAAACACTAATCTGCAAATATTCTCTTTTTGATTCTGGACTTTTTTTTTTAAGAATAATGATGATCAAAAAAATTCTCGATGTTCAAATTATGCACTTCTTCATTATGTGGTAAATGGTACAATTATTTTCAGTAGGCTTCATCTCTATTATTTAAATTTTACTGAGTATGACCAGAGCCTTTGGGAGAGAGAGTTTTGCGTCAACAGAAGTTCAAAATGCTTGATTGTCATGTGATTCATGTAGATTTCAAATAGTTCCAGGAAGTTCTTAGCAGGTCGTTTGAATCTATAGTTAGAGAGACAGAACTGTGATTTTTAGTGATTAGTAGCCAGTAGATGCATTGATTTAAAAAAAAATATTTAACACACCAACATTTCTATGTAGTATGAATATATAGTTACATCAGTGTTGTTTCTTCAATCATCTAATCAACATCGAATTATTATCTAATTATCAAAGAGAACAAAATTGCCTAAAAAACAAACAATCACATATTTCAGCTAAGTCACATAAAACCAGGTAGATCTACCATATCTGAGGAATGCAATTTAGAATAATTATGTTAACCAACCAAGTGAGCTATGGTGAAGTGAACACCACTTTGAATATCAACAGAAAGGTAATGTTAGCTGGCTAGCTAACCTAACCAAATGCTGTTGGGGTTTCTGTAGCTTGATAGGTTTGTATTTTAATTCTTACATGGTACTAGCTACTTGTTAGCTACTGTATCTATAAAAATCACTCCTAACACATCATCCTACACTTAGCAGGAAATTACTACTGAATATCGAAGTGACATCTTAAGTTTAATACAGAACTTTCATATTGTATTTAACTTAATGGACCCAGAGTGAATTCTCCCACCTTGCGTCCAGTGTTCCCTGGATAGACTCCATGAATCTGAGCAGGGTAAAGTGGAGATTTAATAAATAATTGACTTTTTCCATTAGCCGTGGAGCTAATGGAATAAGTCTCCAGGGTTAATAATACTTATAAGCCCTGGAGCTGTGAGGATTCTGAGGATTTGACTCTTTGAACCGATTCCATTGATTGTTCGGTTGGTTAGCTAGCTAGGTCATGTTAATTCTACTGCTTCTGCTACTGAACATTGAATTAACAAGTTTAATAAAGAACTTTCATATTATGAAACATCAAAAGATCTGGCTAGCTGGTCTAGCTCGCTCAGCTAGCTAATGGGTTTCCTGTACGTTTCCACTGGTTGGATGTTGAGCTGTGAAATGCTGATATCTTTATGGGGACAATTTGCAGATCGATATCATGCTGTTTTCTTTGAAGCATTAAAACTGAAGAAAGCTGGTGAATTGGACCAGCGATGTTCCTCTGCCTTCACTGTCTCAGCCACTGCTGCTCAAGCATTTAGTACAAAACTCTAGACTTTCAGCAGGTAACTGCTTTATTTTTATTGGCTATCAAAATTGAATTGGTTGAAAATTGGCACATACTTCCTTTTAATTGGCTTACAGTCTTCCAGGGTTAAATGAATTACTTTTATTTTACTCGGTAATGGTGAAAAATAATTATAGCAAAACTGAATATTTGATTGAAAAACCTCAAGCAATATCAAAGTATTTTGATTCATTGAACCATGAACCATGTACACAGATACTGTAATGGGAGTACATATAGTTAGTTAATTTCCACCCCTGCTCTAAATCATATGTGATCAACTCTTTTTTCTCATTTTAATAATCTGTTTTGATCAGTTTTGCTTGTCCATATTTGCTATTTGTAAACATGTTGTATCCTATGATTATCTTATGATATAATGTCCTACAGCTTAAAATGTTTTTTCTGTAATTTTACTATAGCAGGTCACAGTGTGTGCATTTTCCTAGAAGATGTTCACAGTTGTCATCTGAATGTTGAGTTCCTTCAATATTCTTAGTGTAAATATATATCCACAATGTTAGCATTTATTATTGACTGTCGTAATTGTTGTCAACAGTCTTGAGCAATGGCCTTATCTTCGTGTCGATAATAGAATGTTGTAGGTTAAGCATGCATGCATACATGATTAAAAGCAGCAAAAAACCTACTTGAACATACACCAACAAGTCGTTAGTATCTGACATACAGTACACCCACCACACTAATTACACATGAACTAGCCAATTTCTACACAAAATGTTCTGCATGTTTTGACTTAATTTGTCAAACTGATCATTATAGTACTTTAAAGTGTAAAGAAGAAGGGAAAAAAGGTAAGTGCATTTCATATTAAATTAGCAAAAGCAAGTACAATCTTATAGATTATACACTGTATGTTCAAAAGTAGTCTATGTGAACCCCAGACCATCACACCCATATGTGGGAATGCTGAATACACACCAGACCTCATCACTTATCACCCAATCTCATTAATGCTCTTGTGGCTGAATGAGCACAAATCAAAAATTTAGTGGAAATCCTTCCCAGAAGAGTGGCGCTGTTATAAAAGCAAAGTGGGGACCAATTCTGTGTTAATGCCCTTGGTTTTTGGAATGGGAACATATGGGTGTGATAGACAAGTATATTCACAAACATTTGGTGTATATAATTAACCTTAAAACATTAAACATAATAAAAACTTAGTAGATTTTGTAGAAACATTTGACATCTTTGTGCATTTTTCAACACACTCCTTACTTAGGTAGTGTGATTACATTTTTTTTGTCATTAGATCACAAAAATAGTTGATTCTCCAATTCCAGGCACTGGGAATTGTGAGTCAACCTCAAAGCCACAGTGTATAGTATCATATTATAATTTTCTAGCGTGTTAATAATTGAGATTCAAGTTTTCTAGTACTACCATTAACATTTTTGGTCCTTAATGGTATCCAAATTACTAGTAGAAAGTGTACAAGTCAACGTATACACACACACAAACTAATGTTTAGGCTTGCCACTCATCACGTTAATACAGGATTGTCACACATTGAAAAAATGCACTGTCCCGTAATCAATATGAGATGCAATTGATTTGTCCTGTATTTTGGTGCACAGAACAGAACTGCTGGTATAAGGATGGTGTGTTCCTCACGTACCGGTAGCTTGCATGATGTGCATCTAGTTGACGGAGCTTTGGCGCTTCGTACAACCGGATGTAGCTACAGCCTCTGACATGTTCGCAAGAGACAGCAAAGCCAATCCTATTAGCAATGTGGGTTAGGGAGGCAGGACTCGAGATCTGACCTGATCTGGAGAACGAGATCTGTTAACTGTTTGAGTACCACAAATTGTGCTGCTGCCAGTCTTGGCCAGGACGGTCTTGCAAAAGAGATTCTTAATCTCAATAAGACTTTTCTTGGTTAAATAAAAAATAATAATAATAAAATCCACGAGACACTGATACACAATAGTGGTTATATATAATTTTATTTTAATTGTTTGATCAAAATTATTGCTAGGGACAATTCAGTAGTCACTGGATATTGTTAGGGACATGTACCTAGCGTCCCTATTAAATTAGATGCCCCTGGGTGGACTGGCGACTAAAACGCTTCTAGGTGTGAATGA
Source organism: Ictalurus punctatus (assembly GCF_001660625.3). Taxonomy (NCBI): domain Eukaryota; kingdom Metazoa; phylum Chordata; class Actinopteri; order Siluriformes; family Ictaluridae; genus Ictalurus; species Ictalurus punctatus. The sequence goes on from NC_030420.2 coordinate 26,542,379, forward strand.
GTGTGTGAATTGCGTGTGCATGGAGCTCTGTAATGGAGTGTCCCATTCAGCATGACTTCTCCCACCCTGCGTTCAGTGCTCCCTGGATAGGCTCCATGAGTCTGAGCAGTGGAAAGTGGAGATTAATAAATAATTGACTTTTTCCATTAGCAGTGGAGCTAATGGAATATGTCTTATTATATAATGGAATAAGTCTCCTGGGTTAATAAATCTTATAAGCCCTGGAGCTGTGAGGATTCTGAGGATCTGACTCTTTGAACCGAGTCCATCGAATTCTAGCGCATAGAATCTGAATCGACTCCAAAATTTTTGGAATCGAACATCTCTATTGCTGCATCCCAATTCTCCTACTTACACTATATTATGCACTAAAAGTATGTACTCTTTTTGTGAAGAAAAAGTGCATACTTGTTAATGTGTAGCTAAAGAGTACACAAGTACTGGAATATACATTGTCTCAAATGACGTGCTATACCATATACACTTGCACTACGCATTATATACTCTACCGTTTAGTCTATGAATTTGAGAATGGTAGTATCGTCTCAAATGGAACTCTACCAGTTTTTTACTAACCGGAAGTATAAACTGATTCCCAGTCAATGGCAAATGACGTCAAACACACATAATGCTATGGTGCTAACTTCAGCAGAATACCCAGAGTCGACGTAAATTAATTTCTTTATTTTACTGTTTAAGTCAATGTTACCATTTATGCCCAACATGACCTTTTTTGATTCTGAGCAAATTTGAGCTGGCATCAGCGCCTTGTAACCCCTCCCCTTTTCTGCTACATAAGCAAAGCTGCGACAGTTGAGTGCATGAAGTATCCGACATTTCTCAATTCATTTTTTCAGTTTTGTTGGAATTGTAGTATAATTGTAGTATAAATTGGAATACAATTTATACTACAAAATGGCATACAATAGTGCATAAGCCTTGAGCTACTCAGCATGGCTCAAGGTCCCTCTCCAGAACTTTCACACTAACTGCCCTTCAGTGGTTGAATGAACTTCCAACCTCAATCCGGACAGCAGATTCTGTAACTATCTTCAAAGAACTCCTCTGCACACTTTGCTTTTCTAAAACTCAATAAAAAAAAAAAACCTTGAATGGTAGCGCTACTTGTACCGTTCTCCACTTTGCTTGTATTTCTTCATTTGTAAATCGCTTTGGATAAGAGCATCTGCTAAATGATAAAATGTAAATATAAATGTAAGTATGTAATTTGGGATGCATCTAGTACATGATACTAACATGTCATGTAATGGAAGAGACCGTTGTTGTCTAGTTACACACACTGTCACTGTAAACAAACTCCTTCTTGCATTTCAGCTTTTCTTCATTCATTATTCCTCATATAATTTATACTATATCATTTAATGTACCATTCCCTTGATTTATTTTTCCACATTTCATTTACACCTCTCTAAAATACGCATCACAGTCATTAGGCTACACTCGTCTATGGAAATATTTTCCGGACAATATTCAAAAGCAGTAGCAAACTGTATTTGCAATTGCATAGATCATTAATAATTATTAATAAAATATATGCTATAAAACTAAATAAATACTGTATTATAATACTGCAATATGTTAGATATCCTGTGAAGTAGATGACTGTAATCTTGGTACAATTTTACACAGTTGCCCAGGTCATGAGTTTTTTACATGGTCCCTTACTGACTTTATTACTATAAAGCACCGGTGAGCTGCATTTCTGAGAGATTAGCTTCAGGGGTATTTAATGGGAGAAAAATAAAAAATATATTCAATTGTACTTGGTTCTCGTTCCACTTCAGAGTAAGACAATGCACATTTTTGCCCATTCTGTGTGTTTATTGTTTGAGAAACTTGTGACTGTGCAGTGACTCTCCAGTGATGGTGAGCCAGTCTAAAATGTGGTCGACTGTAAGTGACATCACTTCCAAATACAAACACGGCCTGTAGTATACTCCCACCCCAACACTGATAGGCAGGTTTCTGTGCAAGTCATGGGAAATGCAAATGCAAAGGAATTTGCCATTCCATTTGAATATTGGCAGGCTCCATACGCCACACTGAGGAAATGAAATAGCAAACGTGGTGCGCTGCTATTGCATTTCAATATGACCGTTTCATAATGCGTAACACATGGAAGTTGCAATTGCAAATGACCTTTGCGTTTCCACTTGAGATTTGGCAGACACTGTACGTAATGAAAATTCAAACGGTAATTTTTTTCGATTTGCGTTTTCATTTGGCACAATTTATGCGTCCACAAATAGGAAATGCAACTGCAAATATAGTTTGCAATCGCTTTTTAATATTGTCCGCAAAACCCTGTCCAGGGTGTACCCCGCCTTGTGCCCCATGCTCCCTGGGATAGGCTCCCGTGACCCTGTAGGATAAGCGGCAAAGAAAATGGAAAATGGATGGATATTGCCGGCAAAATACTTCCATACTCGTTTGCAGGTTGAATTCGGCGAAGCAAACCGTCAAAAAAATCCTCTTCCCGTTGCGCAAGGACTGAAAAAGTGTCTACGGATCTGCACTGCAAAAATCTACCAGAAATAGTAGACCATCCGGGAACCTTTGGGATATTCGTTTCAACATACTACGATTAGGGACGCAAACATTCTCATCACGGATACTATTTAGGACGGATGGTACGCGAATTGGGACGCAGTTATGTCATTTCAGAGCCACAACACAAGATGGCGGCGCCTCGTCCGGCGAATACAAGTGAGGAAGAACGGCTCACACTGGTCACCCTGGTAACAGCTGCTAAGCGCTAACGGTAAACAACATGGCGGCGATGATATGATGGAGAGCTAGCTTTGGCCATTTCCTCCCTTCTCTAAATTTCAGGGATTTTTAATGACGATTTTGTAGTGAAGTACTTTCGATAAGAGGATACGTTTGTGTTATAAATCTACTGAAGCTGAGATTACAGTATATAAAAGCGGAATACACAGTTAAAGGAGCTAGCTAGCAGGCTTGGCTAAGCACAAGTCATAGCAGAAGAGGTTGTGAAAAGCAGAGATTGGAAAGCGGTATCAGGAAAGACGATGGATTCGTTGCTGTGATGTTGATTTCTGATTTAAAATCAACAGAATGAGATGCTCATGGTGACTTTTCGGTTTAGGTTCAGGTTTCCAGGAAGATGTTGCAAGTTTGATTTACTGTCATTGATCACTGCAGTCTAATGAGAGGAGGGATATAACGCATGTCGTACAAATGTCGGAGTGGAAACGCATTTTCGATGAAAACCGAGTGATTCCTCCTCCTCAGCAAACATCCCGGGTAGCACAGGGTCCGAGCCAGGCTTTCCAGCTCGTGCTCAAACGATTGGATGGGCTTCACTTAAACCAGGTGAAACATACATACATACACACACACATACATGCACACACACACGCACACATGCATAGATACACATACACACAATTAACCATATTGTGCCATTATTACTCTATTAACATTAACACTGACAAACTTGAGTGTTCATCCATGTCATTTTGTTAGGTACATACTAACAAGTATGAGTAGAAAATAATATTGATAAAAATAATAATAATAATAAGAGAAGTATCAATACCATTTCTTACAGCCTGAGTATGAGTTTTTCAGTACTCATCAATACCTGTGTTGTAAATCTTTCAGAAACTAGAATCAGGAACCAGGAGACCACCCGAGAGCCAGGTTGTAGAAGTGTAGGAAATGTATTAAGTGTGCACGGAAAGTGAAATAAACAAAAGGAAGTGTAATAAGGTTCTGGTGTTTTCACACTTGAATCCTCTTTAAAAGAACCGAACTCAGACTCCTTAAAGTCGACTCTTTACGTTCACACTGTCCCTGCTCCTGAAAAGATCAAAACGTACCCAAATGTGTTTATGTAAGTCACGTGTGAGTAAACTGTCCTCTCATTAATCAGAGTGCGCCTGTGTATGTTCTGGTCTTCCGCTCATTGCGGTCATCCATCAAGATGGATAGACGGCAGCTCTGTGAGCTTATTGTGGCTTTCTTTTTAGCTGTAGTTATCATAATTGATCTAATTTGTATGTTCCCCAGAGTGATTTAAAGCCCATCTCATTGAGACGCTCACTAAACTCCTTGTGTTTTTATGCGTTTTTGAAAGTTGTTCAGAAATATGTTCATCAGACCAAATTTCAATGAGGCGTTTTACCTCGTCTTTGGTCCAAATTAAACCATGATTCATGATGCGAGCCATTAGCGAAACAAACAGGCTTTTTACAAAACGCTTTTCCGATCATGCATTGCTATACAGGTTGGTTCGTTGGTCCATTGAATTGGAATGCTTTCTCACCACAAGTGAACTGCTGCAGAGTTTGTTTGCTATCAGGCCCGATTGTTTTGGTGTGGAATTCGAGTGCTATTGCCGTGTTCATATTTGTCTAAACCAGGGGTGCCCAATCTTATCCGGAAAGGGCCAGTGTGGGTGCAGGTTTTCATTCCAACCAAGCAGGAGCCACACCTGATTCCACCTGTTTAATCAGTCAATCTTGGCTTTCAATAGACTCAGGTGTGGCTTCTGCTTGGTTGGAATGAAAACCTGCACCGACACCGGCCCTTTCCGGATATGATTGGACACCCCTGGTCTAAACTAACCAAGCCAATGGACAAAACGCACCAGGTTCTGAAACAAACGCTCCAAATGGGCCAAGGATAAAAACACCTCAAGTGTCTGGTCTGGTCTCGAAAAACACAGCTTAAATACAAAAATCTTTAGGTACATTTCCATATATCATCACCCCCTTGTGTCAGGAAAACCTTTTCATAAGCATACTAAGAGAGCTTAAAGGACAGTAAGAAAGCCCAAACAAAATAATAGGTCACCTTTGTAGCACTTCTTCACACACCAAGGTCATAATACATATTCTCACAATAACATGTTTACATGTCACACAATGTGCAAGTCATCATGATCGTATCGATTTGGGTTAAAATGAAAAATTTGCATAATTAGATAAAAAGGAAAACATCCCACATCTGTACTGATATGAGCAACCTACATACAGTAGCTTGACGAAATCTGGGGCATCGTGGATGGTTTTATTTAGATCTGTTTATGTTGGTTGCTGCCATGTGCTGCTACGTTTTATTTTTAAAGGTGCAGTAATCAATATTTTTCATTTCTTACTAGTGCAAATAATGTGGAAAATTTATGTAGAAATGACTAGGCTCTACGGTAACATTTTTTTAGGAGCACTTGTGCATCTAATTGCAAAAATTTAGGAGCACAGTCAAAAATTTAGGAGCACAGTTGAAGTTTAGTTTTGCATGAGGAAATTTGAGCTGGTCAATTATGACAGAATTTAGAAATATAGGTTGAGCCATGACAAATTAATTCATTAATATTTCAGTTCATTTTACCTTGTAAACAAATACAAAAAACCTCAATGTTCAGTCTTAAATATATTTAAAGCTACACTAGTAGCCATTTTCCAAATTCTCCAAAGCCGATTCTCGAACCGCTCTGTGTATATTGTGTATATATCTGAATAATTTCATATAGGATGTGATTGTGTGAGTTAATTTATCTGCTAGATGCAAAGCGCTTTAGTTTAACAGTGTTCATTACTGATGCTCCGATCAGGATTTTTACAGCCGATACCGATTTCTTGTCATCTTGATCGACTGAAACCGATCCAGATATCACTGTTAATTGAATTCAAATAATAGTAGTGACAAATACTGTTGGTTAATTGATAAATAAACAAGCATAACATATTTATTTTTAAATATCTTAAACAATAAAGAGTCATAACTAAAAGTAAACTAATATAAAAATGATCCATATTAGGAAAAAGGCTAATAGCCTTCTAAGGAAATAGTCTACTAAGATATTCAAATTGATATTAAGTGCAACCTATAGTAATTAAAACATTTTAATTTCTCATTTTATTTATATTTTTTAAATTTATTATAGTATCTATTAATGTTAAATGATTTATTTATAATTAAGCACATTTTCTGTCTTTACATTTTATTAGATTTTATTTTTGTTTGTTTATTAGTTGTTCCTTTTAGATCGGTTCCTCAATACAGTGTTGCCATGTCTGCTGATAATATTTGTGTATTTTGGGGGATAAGATAGAAACATGGAAGGGGGTTTGATTTTTCTAGTGATATCTGGCAACGCTGAGTTTAAATGAAGTGAATGTGCTGTCTATTAGAGTTGATGAAGGGAGTGAAGAGAGTGCAGCAGTGTATTGTATGTTTACAGACTGAACCGTTGCTACTCTTGTTTATGATTGGTGTGGAATTATTTAATAAAGAAGTTTGAATTAAACCCAATCTTGTAGAGTTAGCATTATTATTAATTTACTCGCTGTGTCTACATGAGCAGGTCACAGTTGCAGGTTCAGGTCATTTTGCGGGATCAATAAAAGATGGCGGTTTGTGATTCCGGCAAGTTGAGAGAAGCAGATGATGTACAGTGTTACTCGTCTTCATAATGGCGTCTTTGCAGTATTTACACACTTGTTCGGTTGAGTGAGGTGATGAAAAGCAGTGTGAAAGTAACTTGCGCATTTTCTACTTCCTGTAGTTTTTATTCCGATTGTATTATACAACTCTGAACAGGTCACTTGCACCGGTGCAAATAAATATTTATTCACAGTCACACAAAGTAGTACAAAGTACAGTCACAAATGCAAGTAGAATGGTCGCACTGTAGAGCCCTGAATGATGAGAAATAATAGTTTAAGCCTGTCTCAGTACAAGTGTATCTCACAGCGAAAAAGGCAGGTTTCCAAACCTGGGCGGAAATGTTTGTTTATATTTGGATTGGCATTTTGTCAGTCGTTTTATAGACACGCCCCTATGCCCCTTCACATCCTCATAAATCATTATGAGGAGAGGTTGCATGTTTACAGAGTCGAAACGTGGCTTTCAAACATTATCTGAGTAGCTTGAAAGTGATGTGATGATAGTCCTTGCTAATGGTGACTATAGTTAGCAAGCTAACACTAGTTGAACCATCATCATCATCATCAAGTTTTGGGAACAGAGCTTTGTGTACACCGGTGGAAATGTGGGTGGGCTCATTCAAATCTTATTCAACTCCAATCATTTAACCTTAATGACATATTTTATTAATTAATTTTTTTTTTTTTTTTTAAACAAATATTCTCTAATGTACCTTTAAGATGTTGTGGTGTTTAAACAGTATCACTGAGCATGGTCATTGAAAGTGAGTGGAATTACACCTTGACTACCATGCAACATGACAGACCCTGTCCACATGTAGACCCTGTGTGTATGTCTCAGTGCTCAGTGCTCGCAGAACTGAAGTGCTCTCACATGCGACTCTGCATGTTCAGGAATACCATTGGGTCCGCACAATACATGGCACCGTGTGCTTATTTTAATAACGTGTCTGATACTGCTCTGTGTGATCAGGTTGGCTGCTCTACATCTATTTATTACAAATACTAATGAAGCACTAAAGGAATGTTTGATAGATTACTTGTGTTTTAGGAAGATGCTGTTGCACCTCACTCACTCATTATCACTTGTCTATCCTGGAAAAAAAACAACACAGTAATGGCTGAGTCTTGTGTGTTTTCATTGTGTGCAGGCAGAGAAGGTGAGATCAGACAGGTACGAGCTGCGCGTCTCTCTGTTTGATAACAGTCTGCAGCGTTTCTTTGGAAGAACATGGAAAAGTGAACCACATGAGGCCACTAAGCGAAATCAAGAACAACCCAGCAAAGTGCATTTTAATGAGGTAGGAGACCTTTCATATCTACAGGTTGTCAGGTTGTAGCTTATTATTTAAGTGAATGAGCTAATGTACATGTTATATAAAGCTTTATTTGATTAAGTATTTGATGGATCATATAGTAGATCAGCCTTTTCCAATTACATCTAGATTCCAATTAGATCTAGATGTTTTTTTTTCCCCGAATAAAATAAAAAGCCAAACATTTGTCATGTAACTTCTCACTGTTTCGTCCTTAGACTTTCTAATACTAGAGTACTGACCTGGACCCGTTTCTTGAAGTTGAACTAAAATAATGGTTTTACAGGGTGTTCAAACGCTTTCTAAAATAAATGTAAAAAAAAATCACTTGCTTGTGGTGCTTAGTCAAAATAAAACTTTTTAAAACTAGTCTTTAGTACAGATGATTTATTAATAAGCTAATACAATGGTGTCAGACTGCAGTCTTGCACTGTCACATCGAGAACTAGTTAAATAAATCTTGGAAAGCAACATTCATACATTTTTAATGACAATAACACATTTCCAAACTAAAGATGGAGCCAATTCTGGCCATGCCATCATTTTTAAAGTCTAACAGATGATGTATGGATCATTAACTAATGCACAGCAAAGTAGTAAGGCCTGTTTATTAAAGATAAAGTTACATTTTCCATTTTATTTTAGCATATGATAAAAAATTACTTGATAGTTTATAACGGAATGTAAAAAGCTGTTATTTGTATTAAGTCTGAGATAATTTCATGGAACAGTGACGATGCTTGGTTGTTTTTTTGTGCTGCAACTTTAATAAATAAATTTATACCACAACACTGTTGAATTCTCAAAACTGATCGGTCAAAAGGTGTTCATTCATTTTCTATACCAGCCTTTCTGAACGTAGTTCTGCCTGCAAGGCAAATCACAGGTTTATATGAATGTGCTTATTCTAATACATGATTGTTTCTATAGTAACAGCTTTCCCGGGGACTTGCATGGTGGCCACGGAACTTAAATGGTTTTAAATAAGTATAATAGTTGATAAATGGATTTAAATAAGTATAATTATTGACGTGATGAAGTTTATTTAACGTTTTTGGAAGGAGTCTCCACTGTCAGTGCTTTGTAAGAGAGGTACAGCTGTAACTTTCTGACTTGGAGGAGGGCTTGGTGGTTTTTCAGTAACATGACGAGATGCATTTTTTTTTGTCTGGTTAACTTTAGGAGAAATTAAAAATCCCAAACCATCCCATTGGCCATTCAGTCCATGACTAAAAATTAATTAATCTCAATTCCAGAACTTTTTGTGGCACAATTCTATATTTCTTTGCAAATTCCAATCTGGCTTTCCAGTTCTTACTGCTGATGAGTGGTTTGCATCTTTCTGCACTCAAAGTCTTCTTTGAACAGTGTTTTGTGCTACCCTCACCCCTGCCCTGTGGGGGTTGTTAATGATGTCATTGACTGTTGTTTTGGGGTTTATCTTCACAGCTCTCATAATGTTTGTCAGCAACTGCTGTTGTTTTCCTTGGCCAACCTGTTCAGTGTTTGGTTGTTAGTACACCAGTGTTTTTTTTTTTTTGTTGTTTTTTTTTTTCTTTTCGTTTTCAGTACAACAAATGGTTGTACTGCCCAATGTCTTTGCAATTGCTCTGATACATTTTCCCTCTTTTCTCAGCTTCAGAATGTTTTGCTTTTCTCCCATAGATAACTCTCTGGTCTTCATGTTGGTTTATCCTTTTTAACAACAAATGCTGACTTCACAGGTGAAACCCAGGGCTTAAACCAAGAGTAGATATTCAGTTATTCATAGTTTAAACAATCCATCTACACCTGGGTGATAAGAAACACCTATCAGTCATATTTTCCAATATTGTTGATCAATTAAAAAAGGGGTGGGCTCAAACAAAAGTAACGTGCTCTAAGTTATTTAACACATCTAGATGTAAATATCAGGAGATGAAAGCCGAAATTCTGATCTCATCTATCATCTTATATTCATCTTTTGATCTCAAACCCAAATTTCTTAGCAAAGTGTATAGCCAAAAAAAAAAAAGAATTGACTTTGCCATTCCAATATGTTCGGAGACACCTGTGTGTGTGTGTGTATGTATGTATGTATGTATGTATGTATGTGTGTGTATATATATATGTGTGTATATATATATATATATATATATATATATATATATATATATATATACACACACACATATATATATATATATATATATATATATATATATATATATATATATATATATACACACACACACATATATATATATATATATATATATATATATATATATATATATATATATATATATGTGTGTGTATATGTATATGTATATGTATATGTATGTATATGTGTATGTATATGTGTATGTGTGTATATATATATATATATATATATATATATATATATATATATATTTATATATCATGTCAGCTACTTTGTTACTGCTATTTATGGTTTATTAATGCGGTAGTGGTTTGTTCATGTTAATGTGTTAAATGGTCTCAGTTAAGCGCCTCAGAAAGAGTGTAATAAATAAAAGTCTCCCATTTAAGTTTTAAGATTTTTCAATCCTGATATTAGGCGCAAAACCTGAGAATTCGTGTGAGGTTTAACCAAATCATGGTCCGGGGGTGAAATCATGTCTAATCAGAACTACATGCGCCCATCCATTTGCTGCATATCTTCATCTCTGTGCTTGTAGACTCCGAGCTGAAATCAGAACGCAGCAGCGGTTCTGCTACGAGTAACCGAGGCAGCGGGGGGACGACTGCGTGAGATTGCAGAAGAGCTGTCAGCCATGATGGATGTGTTTTAATATACGCCTCGCAGAAAGACTCCCAACAGAAAGAGTGATTAGGCAAGAAAAAGAGATAGTATTAAAGCAGTGCTTTCCCTCTGGCCTGCCTCTAAGCAAGGAAGCCTATGACAAAACAAATGTTTGCGAGACACATTAGAGTTGGTGGATGAAAGTTAATTACCAAACCTCACTGTGATACAAGCTTGTTTTGCCACAACGGAGGTTTCGGAGAACTAAGTGTGGATTGAGCATATTCAATTCACACACCTTACACAGGATTTGCATGTGCTAATTTAATTCCCTGTTCAAAGTGATCATGAGCATGCTAAGCAATGCTGGTTTGCAGGTTTCCCCCACATTGCTAAATTCCAATTCATCCGTAATGTAATACATTTGCTGCGAGTTTGCCGCTTCGGGCTGAGCTGTCTCTGTGAGGTCCAATCCATCTATGGTCCTGATGATTTAACGTCTAAAGCCCTGTCTAAGGAGAAGCTGGCGGTTTGCAGAGACCACTCATGTTTCCAGAATGTGACACACTGGCTGCATGTGTATTGATTCCACCTTTTAGACCCTCATGAATCACTGGTTTTCCTAACAAGCTCTTGGAAAAGGTGCTTCATTTTGCGCTCATTTTTCATTCCTTCCTGGCCAACAGAGGGCACTGTGGTATCACAGCACAGCTTGTTATGTGTTTGTATTTCACATTGCTGTGGATTACAGAGGGGCTGAACTCCTTCCCTTTGCTCCTTTATGTGTGAAAATAAGCACAGTAATTCAGCTCAGCCGCCTTTAGGCAAACTGCGTAATGGCCGCTTCAATAGAAAGCAGACCATTCCTAGAAGCCTGCTGTTTTTAAAAAAAAAAAAAAAAAAAGGTTGTAACTTCCGGTGGAGAGCTGCAAGTTGTCGATGTATTCCACATGCGTTTGTCCTCCTTAGGCTTCTCACACAGGGTTGATTCATATCACCTGATAAAGTATGTGCACTCACCGAAGTGTTTCTCAGTTTTCAGTCACGTCTTTTCCAGCCTAATCTCTATCCAGCATTTACCACTGATTACCACAATCAGGAAATGTCCACACGTCTCTGTCTACAATGAAAATGTCAAGTCAGATACTAACCTTAACCACCAAGCCACCACTGCCACTTATTACACCACTTATATTACATATAATTTGCAAAAAAAAAAAATTCTCATCAAAATGGCATTTCATTGCTTATACTAAACTTAATTTAAAGAAGTTTCTAGATTACTAGAATGAATTATGTAGCGTGAGCATGATCAATTCATATAGCATTAACGTAAACCAATTACATTAGGAAATCTTATGAGGATGTTGGCACTGGTGTAAACTACAACTATTGTATTAAATTAACATGATTAAAACGTGCTGTAAAGTAGTGCAGGGGTAATGTCAGTGCTGCAGGGTTCGGTCTTCAGTTCGGATGAGAGTGTGAATTTGGGCTTTATGCAGGATTTATATTTGATGTACAAAAACAGATTCAATCTCATGGAACTGAGGCACGCATTTGCTTTAAGTAAATTGAATTGAAGGGAAACCCACTGACTTGAAACTTACTTTTAATGGAATCTTAAGGGCAGTCTTAATGTTGAATTGTGTCAAGAAAAGTTTCAAATGTGCAACTAGATCATGCAAATCCGACTTTACAAACTTAACATTCTAACAATAAAGATTTCTGGATGAGCGAGACTTCCTGCACTTCAAATGACAGTGCTAAATACTATGTACTGGGGATGCAACTAAATACGAATACATTATTCAGAATGAATGTATAATGCATCCTGAACAGATACAAAGGGGAGGCACACACTTTGAGAGTCTAGTTGAGACTAGAGACGTGTGTGAGACACGTGATTGGAGATTTTTACTTTCGTACAGTGACAAATGAGTGCTCACATATGAAGCACACAGGACAAACCAAGACCAGCGTACATTCATTCATCATCAGTAACTACCTGGTCAGGTTCTTGGTGGATTAAATTAGATTAAATTATTAGTTTTGTATATATTTTGAGGACTGTAACCAAGTAAATTTGCTAGAAAATATCACAGCCGGAAAAGAATAACAGCATGAGCAGGATTGTACAAAGTCCAATGCACTTACAGTCAGAGCCAGAATTCATGGATCATGCTGACAGTGCAGGCATTGTGTGTTTTCCAGTGTTTGTAGGGGGATAGTTGTAAGGTTCATATTTAATAAAATAGAATGAGTGAATGAAAGAAATACAGATATTTGGAGCACTAAGCAGATACAGATATTAGAGACTGACCAATTTATCAGTTTTGCAGATTAATCGGAACCGACGACCAGGTGCTGGAACTATCAGTTATCTGCAAAAATCTACACTGATCGTTTTTCCCAGCTGCGTCCATTGCAGGAGTGGCTGAGAAGGGTCTGCTGTCATTATTATACAGTATGAGAGTGGCCTCTAGTGGCGAAATAAAAACGATCACTGACAAATTTTGCTGTGTTATTTGAAGTGTTTTTATATTTTTTTTCATTCATTTTGGATGTCTCATTTTTTATTTGTTATTTGGATTGTTACTTTTTGGTTCAGTTTGGATGTATATCTTTTTATTTACGTTAATATATTCATATTTATATATTTCTTTAATTAAATAAATTTACAGTACATTTTCATGGTACTGTTTATTTTTGTTAAAAAGTTCAGCAGTATTTTAGTTTCAGTGTTATATTTTCATTCAGTATTTATTTTAAAAACTAACAGTTGATTAATCGGTTATTGGTACCGGTATAATCCACTATCGGTTGACCTTTAAAAGACATTCTGGCATTGTGTTTTACCCCTACGATATACTAAGCCCTAGTTACCCAGGGAACATTCTCCATCATGCTAAGCCAGGGAATACTTCACACATTCATTCACACTGGGGAAGGAATATAAGGAAACTGGGGAACCCCGTGTGGAAATGCAAAACTCCACACAAGCAGTAACCTGAGCTCAGAATCTAATTGTGGACCCTAACTGTGGACAAATGCATACTATGTGGTAAATTGTATACCTTTGACAAAATCAGACATTTTGACTTCCATTATAAAGAAGTTTTGAGTTATTTGATCATTTTTTTCAGTACAGGAATGTGGAAATTCATGTTCACACACAAATTCTACATTTCTGGTACATATAGTCTGGGATGAAAAACACTGGAGTATCGCTTTAAACACAAATTGCCATTATGTTGTGCGGAGCCCCGCATGTTTGTCTGATGCTGATCCTTTCATGTTCTTCCCCTTTCCTTCTGTCAATACACACTTGGACAGTGGAGCTTAACCCACATGACATAATCCATACATGTCTCTCGTGTGCTGTTGAGCACTTTGTGACTACAGTAAATCCCCGTCTTCCTCCATGCAAGCTGGAAGACTAACTTCAATTATATATGTGCTGGACCGGCACACTTCTGACACGATCAATAATTCAGCTCCCAGGAGAGTAAACATCCCTGAGAGCAGCTGCTCCATAAAGTTTTTCTCTTGGACAGACACCACAGAATCAAGCTGCAGAAATCTCCACAGGATTTCAAGTCCAACGTTGGAGGAAAGAGAATCCGGAAAGAGAAGGAAGGATTAAGAAGGTGGAATCTGCATCTCAAGTACTGCTTCATCTCTGGTTGACATTCACCTTTTTTCTGTCCTCATGCATGTCTGTCTCCTTCTTGTCTGTCTCACCCATGCATCGTGTGACTTTTGTATGGGTGTGTTAGTCTTTATCTGAATATAGACGTGATTGCACTCCTGCTGAAGCTGGGAAGAATAGAGGATAATGTGCATTGGCCGGAGAGCGCACGTTGCACTCCACTTTCCTTCCTCAGCCATCAGGTGGCACCATCTAAGGATTATGGGATCGAGAGAGTTTATGACTCTCTGTATTTGCTTCCTCCATTCCATATTGTAATGTTTAGGGAAAATAAAGAGGAGCATGTTTTCACTTAATGGCTTCCCACACAGTCGAAGGTGCCAATACATTATTCTTGATTGAAAATACAGAAGCGTTTGAGTGCAAACCTTACCAGATGGCGTTAAAAAATACAGGCATTTTTATATAGAGTGGCAAGAAAAAGTATGTGAACCTTTTGGAATTTCATGGTTTTCTGCATAAGTTTGTCATAAAATGTGATCTGATCTTCATCCAAGTCTAGGGTTTTGACAAATATAACGTGTCTAAAATAAAAACACAAAAAAAATTCTGATCCCTCATATCTTTATTGAACACACTCATTCAACATTCAAAATGGCAGTGGAAAAAGTAAGTGAACCCTTAGAATTAATAACTGGTTGACCCCCACCTTGGCAGCAATAACCTCAACCAGGCGCTTCCTGTAGCTGTGGATCAGACCTGCACATCATTCAGGAGGAATTTAACCCATTCTTCCTGGCAGAACTGCTTTAACTCTGTCGTATTCTTTGGACGTCTCATGTGTATGGCTCTCTTCAAGTCATTCCATAGCATCTCTATTGGGTTGAGGTCTGGGCTCTGACTTGGCCACTCCAAACGGCAGATTTTGTTTTTCTGAAGGCAATCTGTTGTGGACTTGCTCCGGTGTTTTGGGTCATTGTCCTGTTGCATGACCCAACTTCTACACAGTTTCAACTGACATACAGACATTCTCACATTATCCTGAAGAATTGTTTGATATACTCGGGAATTCATCTTCCCTTCAATGATTGCAAGCTGGCCAGGCCCTGATGCAGCAAAGCAGGCCCAAATCATGATGTTTCCTCCACCATACTTTACGTTTGGGATGATGTTTTCATGAGGATATGCTGTGCCCTTTCAACGCCAGATGTAGCGCTGTGTGGTTTTTCCAAATAGTTCAATCTTAGTTTCATCAGTCCACAAAACATTTTGCCAATACCGCTGTGGAGTGTCAGTGTGCTCTTTTGCAAACTTCAGGCTTGCAGCTATGTTCTTTTTAGTAAGCAGTGGATTCCTTCGTGGTGTCCTGCCGTAGATACCCTGCTTGTTCAATGTTTTACGTATTGTAGACTCATGAACAGAGATGTTAGCCAGTTCCAATGATGCCTTCAAATCTTTGGCTGCCATTCGGGGTTGTTTCTTTACCTCATTGATGAGTCTTCGTTGTGCTCTTGGTGTCATTTTGACTGAGCGTCCACTTCTTGGTAGAATAGCAACAGTCCCAAAGTGTCTCCATTTGTAGAATGTTTGCCTAACTGTAGACTAGTGAATTTCTAAAGTCTTTGAAATCACTTTGTAACCCTTGCCAGCTTTATGTAAATAAACAATTCTTGATCGTAGATCCTCTGAAAGCTCTTTTTGGCGAGGCATGGCTCACATAAGCATGTTTTTCTTGTGCAGAGCAAACTCAAAACGTTTGAGGGGTTTTTATCAGTCAAAGTAGCTGTCCACACGTCCAAACTCATTTTCTTAACGAGACTCCAGGTATGCTAAAACCTGACTCCAATGAGCTTTTTTGAGGTCATTAACTCAAGGGTTCACAAACCTTTTCCACAAGCACTATGAGGTTTTTTTTTGGTTGTTCTCAATAAAGACATGAAAGATCAGAATTTTTTTTGTGTTCTTATTTTAGACACATTATATTTGTCAATACCCTTGACTTAGATGAAGATCAGATCACATTTTATGACAAATTTATGCAGAAAACCATGAAATTCCAAAAGGTTCACACACTTTTTCTTGCCACTGTAGCTAGGGTGTTAGGTTCCATTATGTTAAAGCCTATTTAGAGTGCAATAGGAAGTGAATAGGAAACCATTTGGGAGTTGCCTAGAAGAACTAGAAGATGGAGCGCTTTAATTGGATCATGCAGGAGAAATGTACGATCTAGGCTAAATAGTGATAAGAAAACATTACTCTTGGTAAATAGATAAAGATGAATCTGAGCCATTAAATCACTGTTTAACATAGCTTCAATTATTTAAATAGCTGGCTAGTTAAAAAGGACTTTTGGGAAGACTGAGACACTTTGACAGAGAAGCAATTCCCACCAAAGACGTAAATCAGGATGTTTCTAGGATGGCTGTATTTGACCAGTCAGTGCACTATTTTTAACTCCGTGTGGTTCATGTTGTACCATGGGCAAGAAGTGCAACCAAATTCAACAAGGGTGTTTAATAGAGATGAACCGGTACTAAATGTTTCAGCCGATACTGATAATCGATTATTCAGAGTGATATCAGCCAATACCTATAGTTCTGCCTTTTATGCCTTCTTTTAAATTAATAATAATTAATTCCACAATTCTGAAAGACATACAAATAAAAACTTTATTCTCTCCATTTCAACAAGTTGTTTCACAGTAACTGGTCTCATAAACAGAAAACACATCACTCACATTAACATTAATACATGAACTAAATTCTGAAGATTAAAGTAAGATTATTAACTTATTGAATCTTATTAATTCATATTAACATTGACTGAATTCTAAAAAAAAAAAAAAAAAAACACCTGTTAGTCTCACATTCACTCACCACAAACAAAAGCATTTCTAATTCATCACTGAACATCAAACTGGTAATATATAATATAAACTTTTTTATATATTAACATTAACTGGATATGAAATACACTACTCTACAAATGTATTTTTCTGTGCAATATATACTTCTTTTTTGTCAACTCCTCTTTCATTTAAATCGTTCAATAGTGTACTGGCCCTTTATTGAGCTTGAGCAGTGCGGGTGTAAAAAAAAAAAATGCACCCGACGCTGAAACTCCCGCTTCACTGCTGCTCGTGTGAAATTTTATCACTTCAGAGCTTACAGAGAATACAAACCTCAGTTTTGTCATCATTCCACACAAGAGACATCTTTACATACAGCACGAATTCTATGTGTTTTCCCGCCCTCTTTTGATTGACAGGATATAATCGTCCCTGATCATCGGATTTCTAAACTATCGGCCGATGGCTGATAGTGTGAAAAATTGCCTACATTGGCCAATACAGATTATTGGCCGATACATCAGTGCATCTCTAGTGTTTAAGTACGGCACAGCTTACTTGGCGGTGGGAATAGCGACAAACATGGAGGAGTGTTTTGGTCAATTTGCAGTTCATGTCGAACCACACATGGAATCGTAATATTAGAGTAGCTGATCCATTTACTGGCATATTTTCCAGCGATGGGAGGAAACTGGAAATCTTGGAGGAAATCTACATGAACACAAAGAGAACAGCAGATCGACCACATATTCCCTTTTCTCAGTGTAGCCGGAGGTCAGAAATCATGAGTCATGTGCTTTAATTGATGTGACATTTGGTCCTGTAACTGTAGGCAGTTGATACAAGCCCACAATAATAATGTTAAACTTTAATACAGATGTGGGTTATAAATTATAACACTGTTTATGGTTATGCTAGCAGTAATGAAAAACAATTTTTAAACCTTGTTTAGTTACCTAATGTTAGCTATATGGGCCAGTAGCTTGCTAGGTTTGCTAACCAGCAAAGAAGAGTTTTAATGAACTATCTGGGTTAATGTTATCTAAAACAAGTATGTAATATTAGATATTGGATAGAAGTTCCACAGGGGTAAATTTGCTGGCTCCATTCACAACATATGACATATGTACCCGAGTATATAAATCTCAGAATGCCTTTCAGTACTGCACACACATACACACACATCCAGGATGTCTGTTATCGGTGAAAGTGAGACACGTGAAAGTGTTTTGTTCCTCTAATAGTACTATATCTTTCATTTCTTAACAAAACACACCTGTAGCTTGGGAAGATTGGCATGTTTACAATTTTCCCATCTAGTAAGCTTAATGAAACAGTTACCTCCTGTCAATGTAGATGAGGCACCAGGTGTGTGTGTGTGTGTGTGTGTGTGTGTGTGTGTGTGTGTTTGAATGTGTGCGAGAGTGCTGACGCTTAGTAATGGCCTGAGTTCGTGCCATGTGCACAGGCAGTCAGCAGTTTTTCTGTATCATTAACCTGGGGCTTCATCTGACTTTACCGCCTCCAGCATTCACTCTCAGGCAATCAGTGGACCAAAACTGCATCACATATTATTGTTTAAGAGTTAGTGACTCATTTTCAAAAGTCCTAACACTCACATACATTAAAACGTCATTTAGACTACTTAGGCTACGTCTGGATTACATCTGGAACGCCCTCAAAAGAGAATCGGATGCAGTTTCTCAGCATTCATGTATGTGCCATATTAGCTGTAGTACGTATTTGACCTGAAAGAGGTTAGTGAGGGCTCATGTTATAAAAGTTTAAAGCTATTTTTGGTAATTTAGCTAGTCTTTAACCAATCAGTTCAAAATTGGACTGGTTTTGTGCATTGTTTTTCTCTTGGAAGTCTGCAATGAGCATTTTTTTTTTTCATGAGCATGGCTTAATCATAATCTATAAAAACCCACTGTTATTTCAGATGTGTTTGTATTTATTTATTTATTTATTTATTTATTTATTTATTTATTTATTTATTTATTTATTTTCTTATGAAACCCTGTTGTCTTCTGAATAGAGCTGTTGCGGATGTAATGCGCTTCATATAGCACGCCAGGTTGTTGATTTATCATATCTAAAATTCTTTAGCGTTTGGAATGCCGTAGCATCGACAGGAAGTGCTGCGTGTTTCTGTTTGCACAACTGAATTGACCCAAAGCGCGTATGTTATTGTCTGATGTACAGGACAAGGCCACGTTTTTGATTTGAACACCATGGAGCGCAAACCTCTTCAATTCCTGCTAAAATAAACAAAACCAAGTTCTAAGATTTCAAGGCCTCGGGCACACAAACAGAAATACCAAAGGCAGGGTAAATACGAGCCCGCAGCAGTCAACAGAGGTCCTCACAAAGCAAATCCGAGCCAAGCTGCTCGCAAACACACACACAAACACCCAAAACATGGATTTTTTGCACAGTTTGCTGTGTGCGTCTGTGTGTTTGATAATGTAATATGTGTCTGTGTTCAGTTCTGTATTAACCATTGCAGCATAATGACTGCTTTTAGTTCCTGTTTTGGTTCTAGATTTTAAACATGGTGAATTGGTGCATTGAATACAATTAATGAGACCAAAATGATTTACAAGTATAACAATATCCATAATCGTTATGTATTCATCAGGTAAGGAATAAAATGTGATGGGACATGCTGTTACAGGAAAATAATCAATGACCCAGTGGTGGGATGCAGCCTTTTCTACACTGAAGTTGATTCTTTTTCTATAGCGTGCTTTATTCCCCTTATTCAGCAGCAGTTTGTCAACAATTCCATTAATTTTCTTAATTCATGAACAACAATTTGTACTTTATATCCATTTTATAGTTACGTCTAATGTTGTGAAACAAGTTCATTCTTATTCTAACGTTTGTTATAGCAGCTCGTCATGTAACAGAGAAGCGGGAAAACCCTCTGCCCTGAAGACTTTCTTGTGAACGTTTGAAACATTTACCAAATGTTACATTTCTGCAAAAGGTAAATAAATAAATCCTTAAGAAAAGAATTAGTCTAGATAGAAATTCGAAACATTTCTATCCTGATGGGAGTGGTCTCATCCAGGGTGACCCAGCCCCCATCCATACGGCTCGATGGCTCACTGAATGGTTTGCTGAGGATGAAAATGATGTAATCATATGCCATGACCCACACAGTCACCAGATTTCAACCCAATTTCAATCCAATCAACTGTATGAGAGCTTGGCTGGACCAAAGTGTTAAACGGTGCTCTCTACAACCATCATCAAAACACACACACATGTACAGGAGGATGAACTGCCATGTAGTGTTGTCTCCCCTTTACACAACATGAACGCACTGTTACTACAGCTCAGCTCAGACACACTGTAGTCCAACATGCCCTTTTTTGCTTTAATTACCCTGTCACCAACATTACAGCTTTCCAATAATCCCCCTCTTTCTCTCTCCATGATGGCAAAACTGCCTCTGCTGCACTAGATGACATTTTAATGTGTCCCCATTAGTATGCTGTGCTGCAACCTTTTTAATGCTTTCTCCCATTGAATGATTTGTTATGGCATTGTTATGAGAAGTCTTTTCATTTAAGACAAAGCATATGCTGTCATTGGCAGTAGGTTTCCAAGCCACTTGTTTACCTTTGATTAGAGATCAACCGATATTATATTATATTTTTTTTACTTCTGTTTTTGACACAATGATAACAACAGCACTGAACTAAACAAACCATTTTATTTATTAAAATTTTGTCAATTTCACATCGTCCTTGCATTCAAAACAACTCTTATTTATGCATCAATAAATAGAGGGGTCTGAAAAGTGCAAAAAAGAAATCAAATAAGTGTACTGTTACTGAAGTGTCTTCTTTTGTTTTTTTAATAAAATCTTTGATGAAATAACAAATCTTTAAAAAAAAAAAAAATGCAGTGCTGCAATGGTGGTCGTGCGCACAATTCTCAATTATCGGTAGATCCGTTATTACAAAACCGATATCCGATTATGTGAAAATGCTTAAATATCAGGAAAAATATCGGTAAAATTGATTATCGGTCGATCTCTACCTGTGATGGATGAGTTAGTGGCATTAAAAAGTCACACTAAGATTTATAATGATTATACAAGCATGATTTAGGATTGGAATAAAGGGTGTTGCATTTTTTTTTTTTTTTTGGAAAGCATCATTATGCTGGAACCCAAAAGAAAGGAAAGATACGCCTTTCCAACTCAGTAGCTATGTTTATCATGCAGCCAAATAATCCATTAATAATCTGACTGAGTAAGAAACACCTGTAAGAAAACAGTTCATGTTACAGATTTAATTTACTGTTTGTAGATAATTGTGAGGTTGACTGGATGGTAGGATGGACATCAAACTAACCTTTGGAAGCTGATGCAGGGCAGGAACTGGTCTAAGTAAATTTCAGTGTTTAATATTGGCCCGACATTTAGCGAAGATGCAGAACAATTTGGTAAAAAAAAGATGAGTATAAGTAAAGGCATTTTACCAATGGAAAATATGTGCATTTGATGTAATTTTCAAGAAACAGAGCGGTCCACAATATCGAGCAGATGAAACTCTGAGCAACCTTATTGCTGTCACAAGCTCTTTTTCTCGCTGTCCACTCTGTAATCACACTTGAAGGACAATTTGCCCGGACGGAAATCATTTAAAACTTGCTTAAACCACATGAAGCATGATTAAAAAGCAGAGGGACTGGTCTCGCAAGCTCCTTATTAGGGTAGAAAATTATCATAAACACTTATCATAAACTTATTATCGTAGACACTTCACTCTGCGTATGCACATCTTGTTGGATCAGATTACATGTAACCTGCATGTAAAGTGCTTATAAATGAAGACTACAGTCTACAGAGTCTCCAATTTTGTCCAATTTCACCAATCAAATGGGTGAAAATCCCGGCAGCCAGTGTAACCTAGCAGATTGATATCAGGGGCACACCTGATTTGTATACAGTATTTGACCCAGTGTAGTATCATAGCAGCTGTTCCAATTGTGCATCTGTGTCAGTGCATCTGTATGCCATAGGCACTTTCATTTGAAGCCGTAGGTGGCACAGATGCTGGGACTGAAGTTTGAAGCTTTAGTTTGTGTGTTGGATATCTACCCCAAGCTAGATCAGCTTGAAGGAGCCTGCTTTGAGGATAAAACATAGCAGCTAGTTGGTATTAATATTATGTTAACAACAAGGATGTTTTGTACACACACACAGGCTTGTTACAGCATATAGCAAAAAATGATGCAAAAGCCGAGAGAGGTTAAATTTGTTTTTTTTTTAAATGAGCAAATCTAAAGCAGATCGCAGATCCCCGCGGTCGACATTTGGAGTTCTACAATAGCTCAATTGCTGAGTCTAATTCCATGTCATGTTGAGTTAAAATCAGTTTTAATTTCGTTAAAAGGCGATTCAATTTACTAGAAAGAAAAGCGATGTACTCCCGCTCTTGCTTCAGTAGTGCTGTTATTCTTCAGCCTGTTTGACATTCATTCATTCATTTATGTATTTATTCATTCATTCTGAATGGTTACATTTGACAAGTCCAATCACCTAATTCAAAGTTTGGCAGTGACACACACGCACCACCTAATTTCTCAACTCTATAAAGTAGAGAGATGGATAAGAAGGAAATTCAGCTCCAGATAAAGAAGTCAAATGGTGAAAGAAATGAAGCTTGTTTCAGAAAATACTCATGCAATACAAACCTTAAAATAAGTTTTAAAGTTAAGGTATAACATCGTCTTTCAACTCGAAAACCTTAGACCTAAAAACAAACAAACACAAAAATGTTTTATGAGAGTGTATTAAATATTTCTTTGGTCTGTTTTATTCATAACTGTACATTTGCCTGTTTTAAAGACTTCTCTTCTTCTGCTACTCAACAATCCATGAGAAAACTATACTAGCAGCTAATCATCATAAGCTAACATTAACTAGCCCTCAAAACTGACGCTGTCTCATACTTAATAAACTCAACAGGTTGTTGTAATTGTTCCTAATTTGAAATAATAAAATAGAATACTTACACACTTATCTTGTAGACTCTTTATGAACATTATTAAAAGTGAGTGCCATTTAAAAAAACAAAAAACAAAAACAAAACTGTAATCTTAATTACAGAATAATCACTGCAGTTATTATTTGCTAACACTTCAACATGGCAGCTAATTATAACCGCTGCTGTAGTGACCGTGACTCTTGACTTGAGAAAGCTGTAAAGAGGTGAATAATAGATATCGCTGTAAGTAGTAATTTGGGGAAAAATTCTATTTATACCACCGTGATTTTGAATTCTGAATCTGATTGGTCAGAAGGATTCATTTTCGGTAACAGCGCAGCTTTGACATGGACCTGCTTGTGTCATTGTGCTTGTTCTAATGTGTTATCATTACTATAGCAACATTCATGGAAGGAGTCTACAGTGTCAGCTGGATACATTGCTCACTTCAGGAAATGCTTACTCCATATCAGGCTGCATCATTGATTATTTTCCTATAACATCATGCCCCGTTGTATTTTATTCCTTATATATCGTATCTGTATTAGAATAGTGTTTGAGTTTTCTCCTGCGCAATAAACCCTAGTCTTGAGAGAGCTTTTTTCAGCACTGCTTGTTTACACTGTCTAGCAAAATCTTCAAAGGAGCTTACACACACACACACACATACACAGACAGACACACAGGATTAGAAAGTGCTGAGCAAAGCACTGATGTTTTGAGAGGAAGGTGGGAGGGTTAAGTATTTCCTTCTTAAATTGGAGACCAAATTGCAAAGTCTTGATAGCTAGCAAGAACCCGTAACTTTATCGCACTCTCGTGGCTATTGAGCTATAGCCTATAAACAGACAATATATAATTAATAAGAAACTAAAAAGAAGGCGCACACGTTTAAAAATAAAAACAAGAAAACTAAAAACAAACTCACTATATAATAAACCTTTGACCATTTTTTTTACATTTGAGAACGTATGGAAATTCGGTGTTGATAACATCACTGGGGCGGCTCTGGTTCAGGTGGTAGAGCGGGTTGTCCACTAATCATAGGGTTCGTTTCCCGGCCTACATGACTCCACATGCCAAAGTGACCTTGGGCAAGGCACTGAACCCAAGTTGCTCCTGATAGCAGGCTAGCACCTTGCATGGGTGTGTGTGTGTGTGTGTGTGTGTGTGTGTGTGTGTGTGTGTGTGTGTGTGTGTGTGTGTGTGTGTGTGTGTGTGTGTGTGTGTGTGTGTGTGTGTGTGTGTGTGTGTGTGTGTGTGTGTGTGTGTGTGAGTGAATGGATGAATGAGAAACAGTGTAAAGTGCTTTGTAGAACCGCTAAGGTTAAAAAGCACTACATAAGTGCAGACCATCCTAGGATTTCTGATTGGCCATTTTTAAAAAAAAATATTTTTTTTTTTTTTCATATGGCGCAGACGAGTCACTTAGGTTTTTTTTTTTTTTTTTACATTTTGATGGATTCAAAAATCATGTTTAAAATGCATATTTATAATGAATTTCTTTCTCTATTTACTTATTTATTTATCTTTTGCAGAATAGCTCTTTACAAATGCAACATGGTGTGTGTGTGTGTGTGTGTGTGTGTGTGTGTGTGTGTGTGTGTGTGTGTGTGTGTAGCTACATGCGAGTTCTTAAATGTGAAGGATTTAGAAAAAAAAAGCTATAGTGAAACTATTGTTCCAAAAAAGTGGATGTACCTAAATGAAGGTTGTGTCCATAAAATGTCCATATGTAAATGTACTGAAGTATTTAAAAGTAAAAAGTTCTGGGGGGGATCATTCATTCATTGGTTTTTCTGTTGCTTCTACTGATGATGGTTGTAAATGGTACAAATGAGCATTTCTATTCTATTTAATAATCCTTGAACACTTAAAACACTGTATTGAAATCAGATTATATTGAATGCTGTGATTAGACAGTGCAGTAACTCGTGTGAAATTTTGAAAAACACTTTCAAAAACAGCATGTAGTCTCATGATATATGTACTGTACACATAACATATAACAAAGTGTTAACATGTTAGCATGTGCCGTTTTGGGCTTAACTCAATAACATCTCTATCTATTGAAGTAATGTCAATTAGATAATAATGTGAAAATACAAGGTGACCTAATAGAAACGTACCGGTTAGTGGTTTATTTCCAGCACATTACGGTGTGGGAAAGTGCACCTGTGAGCGAGCCTTTTATTGTTTTGGTCTAAGAACCAAGATTTGTGTATTGACTTCTGGCTGTACGAGGAACACTTTACAGATAATTAAACTGTTGGCATAGTAGTTTAGTTGTTTGGCAGCATTATTCAGTCACTTTAAGATGAATAACACGACACCAGTGATACGACGTTTGAGGATTCGTACATCGTTTGTACAATAATCTTGTTCTGCATCACCGGGAAACATTTATACGTTTCAATGATTAGGAATATTATTAGGTGATGGATGAGCGTGCAGGAGAGACAGCATTTCTGTGCTATGAGCTTTTACGCTGCCAGACATTTTCCATTGGGGATGATTTAAACTTTTTTTTTTCTTTTTTTTCCCCCCTCCTTTACTGATCTACTTTTGGTTAAAAACTTCCCCAGTGAACACTCTAGCCCATAATCTTCACATCAAGCCTAATGATGCTTCATTTTTTAAGGATGAAATCTCAGCACTGGTTGCATAATTACAAACCTGCAAAGCTTATTAATCAATTATTAATAGGCAGAAAACATCAGCCATGTCCAAGAGTACTTTATGTACAGTCAGGTCAGTGTCAGAGCAGCTGTTCCACTTGTGCATCCATGCCAGTACATCTGTAAGCTGTGGGCCGTTTCATTTGAAGCCATTCCCAATAGGAGGCGCAGGCACTGGATCTGAAGTTTGAAGCTTTCGTTTGTATATTAGATATATGCAGGAGAAAAGTGTATCGATTCACTTTTTTGCTTCAAACTAAATAGACCTAAAGGAGTCTATGGGGTAAGTCTTTGCTTTGAGGATAAAACACTGCAGCTTACTTACAGACTTATTACAGTGTATAACAAAACATGATGCAAATGGGGGGAGAGTTTTTGAAATGAGAAAATCTTGACCAGATCCCTGTGGTGGACGTTTGGAGCTCCACAATAGCTCATTATTCTGAATAGGAAATGAAGTGAATACAAGGAGCTTAGCATCTTTTTATGCAGTATGTTGAAGAGAGTGTAACTCTCCATCGTGTTGAGATTTCAAGTCCTTGAGTCAGTTCCGAGTAAGTGATTCATTTTGCTTAAACAGTTTGAATGAATCATTACCATTAGTAGTTTTAGCTAAGAGTAAAAGTAATTTTTTTCCCAACATGGTCTCAGACTTGCAAACTAATCAGGTTACAAGCGTTAAATGGTATGAACCTTTATAACGGCTGTGGTTCGGTTAAGGAGTGGGGCTGTCATTTATAACTTTTCTAATGGCATCGTTTTCTTAAGAAATCGAACGAAAACAACCACATCACACACATCAATAGTTTGAATTCTTACAAATTTTACAGTACCTTTCATGTATGAAGATGATTGATTGGTTCAAGTATACAGGGGTGTAAAACATACGACCCATGGCTGGGCTTGACCCGATAAACGCTTCTAATCCTGGTCACCAAATTTAAATGTGCTGCCCCCTATCTGTGGCCTGAGTAGGTTCCCCATTGGACATAAAACACACACGTACGCAACATTTATTAACTCTTTGGCATTTATTTGCCGTGTAGAAATGAATAACATTTGATTCTTTCATTACAATGGCATCTATCAAGGGGTAGGATATTTTAGGCCGTAAGTGAACAGTTCTTGAAGTTGATGTGTGGGAAGCACTAAACATGGGCAGGCGTAAAGATCTGAGCGACTTTGACAAGGGCCAAGTTGTGATGGCTAGACGACTGGGTCAGAGCATTTCTTATCTGCCACACTGGAAACATTGCTCAGGAATGGTTTGAGGAACAAGTCAAAGTGTTCCAGGTGGTGACTTCGCCTCCAAATTCCTCAGATCTCAATCCAATCGAGCATTAGTTTGATGTGCTGGACAATGGACAAACAAGTCTGATCTAAGAATCTGCTGCTAACATCTTGATGCCAGATACTACAGAACACCTTCAGAGGTCTTGTGGAGTCCACACCTCAATGAGTCAGATCTGTTTTAGTGGCACAAGGGGAACCTACACAATATTAGGCAGGTGGTATTAATGTTATTGATTATTGGTGAAATTAGCTAATAAGGAACTTTTTATTTATTTTTTTAATCCAGTGTTCTTGTTCATTGTGGTTAGTGGTGCCAGGGAATAGTTGGCTTTTGTGTTAGCTAGCTAAATGTGTATGATCCTCACGATTGGAAAACTCCCAAAGAGAAATTTACCAGAAATATTGTATTGGGTGTTGTTATTGTTTAAACTAGCCTATTACAGTGAGCGCTACCAAGTGGTTCAGTTTTGCATTGCTCACTGTGGACCACACTGGCTAATAATAATAATTAACCATTTTTTTTGGTCTGACCCACTTGACATTGGATTAAGTGTAATCATGATCTTTGAGATTTATTTATTTATTTAAGGTCTATATTTTTTCATGGAAATGTAATTGGGTGCAATATCTATTTTCAGGTTTGCTCAGGTAAAGTAAAATTCACAAAAATTATTATGTATAAACATTATTATGTGTAAAAATTTCCAACAATGGGTAGAGGTGCCTAACTTGTAATCTCAGAGGGCCAGAGTCCAGCTCAGTTTGATGACTTCTCAGCTCAAATTGTATGAAATTGGAAAGAGAGTTAGAGGCTGTTGAAATCTGACTGGTTCAGCCAAGGTCTAGGTTTGATTGATGCGTCTTGTTTACGTGTATGCTGGGTAAAAAAAAACAAAAAAAAACCTGAAACAAAGTACTCTGTGCTAATTTCAGAACGGGCTGACTCTATAGCGTCTAGATCAAAGTTGTGTGCAGAAAGGGTATTTAGAGATTGAGTAACAAAAATAGATGTCCTCAAAACATTCTTTTATAGTTCATATTTCCAGAATAGCTCTCATTTTTGTAACTTTTGTGTAGACTGGTGAAACGAAAGAGAAGTAAACAAGAACGCAACATGCTGGTAATCAAAGACTAGCGAATGAAATGACCCTCGGAGCAGGATGAAGGGGATATTTTCTACCTGTCAGGCTTCTTTAGTGAAAGGCATCATTCAGGTTCATGCCACTTTACTTTCCCAGTGAAAATATATAACATATAATCCCTGAATCACCGAGTCTGCAGCTGAGACTATACACATATCCTCTGTGGAATATTGCAAGGTCTTTCAACAAGGCCTTTACCCAAGTGATGTTTGTGAAACGAGAATCAGATGGAAAAGATGCTCAATCTGAGAGCACTGCGTTTATCTGGGTCCGTCCAGCTGAAATGGAAAGTGTCAGAACGGAGTAGAGCAGAGGCAGCATCTGAATAGGAAATGTGTTTGTAGACGATGACCTCAAGGCAGAGACTTGGTGAGAGAGGAACACGGAGGCACTCCGAAAGAGACAGCGTCGATATATCAGCCATGCAATGTAAAATGTTATCTGCAGTCAGGAGTTAGCTCAGGGTGGATGTGGGTGTATTCTGTAAAAATTGCTTTATTTAATCCACAGAGGTACAGCTCAATGTGTTTTGCACGTTTGTTTTAAAACAAGAATGATAAAATAGATATACGAATATGTATATGATCTCAAGTGCTCTGAATATCTTTGAATGCAATTTTATTGTTGTAATCTAATTTATTTATTTCTTTTTTTTTAAATGATTTTCCTTGGTGTGAATTTTAGTCGCTAAGAAAGAGTGAAATGGCAAATCAGACTTCTGAGTGGTATAGCAGAAAAGCATTTGTCCTGTCATCTAGTCTAGACACGGCGAGTTTGACTTCTGGAGATGCCACATCCATAAATGGCCAGGGGTCCAAGAGAGCAAAATTGACTGTGCTTTCTTTGTGGGTGGGAAGGATGGTGTTGATCTTTCTTCCCTGTCAATCACAGCAACATCGACCAATCGAGGGCATCTGTGAGCTCGTGTATGTGGAAGAGGGCTTTCCTCTGAGAGTGTTATGCTGCCCTGTGAGTTTGAAAAGCTGCAGTTGGCTGGCTCTATGCGTCTCTGAAGATGTAGATGCTTGCCTTCCCTCTCTCAGGTTGGTAGCTGTTGCTTGATAGAGGAGAGCTGGCTGTGGGTGGGAATTGGCTATGACCAAATTAGGGGGGGAAAATGGAAAATCAGTCACTGAAACAGAGTCAAGACACTGCTGTCCACCATAGACAATATATACGGGCCATGAAACCAATGCAATTCAAAAACTAGTGGAAAGTCATTGCAGGGTGTGTGTGTGTGTGTGTGTGTGTGTGTGTGTGTGTGTGTGTGTTGTGCGTTATGTGCAGTAAGGTGTGCTATAATAGTGCTCAGAAGTGCATCCCAATGGAATCCTTAGTTGTTATTTGGGGAAATAATTGGAATTGGTTTAGTTAGCATTATACGACCGGGCTCTTGAATTCTTGAATCTGATTGGCTGATTCATTTTCTTGTTTTGACACTACAGTAGTTCTGGCTGAAAGACAAATCCCAGGTTTATATTAACGTGCTCGGCAACTTACACATGGACTTGTACAATCGACGCGCCGCATACACTGAAACAGAAAAGTGTGTAATTGTTGATATGGTAACATTTTCTGTGAGGCGATGTTTGTTCATTATTTATTGAAGGAGCCTCAAATGAAGGTGCTTTGCAAATTTCTGAAGTAAAGCTGTAAATTTAGGTTGCCAGATATGGGAGAGTCTTGTCTGTAATAACAAGCTGAGTAATTTTGTCCTACTCACTTCCAGTGAGAGAAAACTGTAGGCTTTTTGGGAAATGAATGTTTATAGCTGCTATAAGGCAAGTGGGAACAGAAACTTGTTTCATGAAAGTTCCAAGACATTAAACTTCACGATAAATGGATAAAAATATAACCTTTTTATTACTAAAATCTGCAAATTGCTGTGGTAATAGTTCGCTCCGTTTCTCACGGAGCAACATCACACCACCCCATTGTTGATTATTTTCTTCTAGATGTGTTAAAACTAAAGTGTTACTTAACTTTGCCATTCTTAGTGGGATCTAATGATATATTTTTTCAGAGGTTTGTTGTGGTGCGTATTGTCGCCTCGCTCATTTGGATCTGAAGCATTCAAAACGACTTCCAATTTTCATCAGGAAAGAAGAAATATTTCACGGCTTGTATGCGGCTTGAACATCTGTGCTGTTCCGTGTAGAGGATTTTGGCTTTCTGTTCAATCATTGTGAAGATAGGACCTGTGCTTCATTCGACATGCCCAAGGAGACACCCGCCTTGCAGATATGGGGAATGAGACGCGCTTTACCTCTTTCCTTCAGGACTGAATAATTAGCTCCGAAATCTGCTCTCATCTCTGTGGCGCAGCTGCACCGCCGCAGAATTTGAGGACACGCTGTTTACCTCTGCGAACTCACTGCTGATTTTAGATAAGCTTGTTAATTAGAGGTGTCTTCTCCCTTTTTTTTTTCACATTTCCGTCTACTTTTATAGACGTGCTATTTCATGTTGTTTCCCCCTCATTTCACAACTGCTCTCTTAAAAGTCACTAGTTTCTTCTTTTCATCTCCCTCTCAGGCTTTGCTATTCTCATTATCTCATTTCTAATTGACTTGATCCCAGATCAGATACAAATGTCAGCCCTTTATATGCAATTTACATCAGCAACATATGATGGGAGCGCATCACTACACATGAGACAGGCCTGAATATTTATCACTTGTTACCTATAGACAGTTGTTTCTGTTGAAGGTCCTGGCTCATGAAGGTAACCTGAGGCCAATCTGTTATTGCATGATGAGAGTATAGAAATGTAACAAATTGCCCAGAGATCAGGTGACTGAGCAGGAAATCTGTCTAAGGTCACCAAGAATGAGCACATGATCCAAAAAAATAAATAAATAAAAAAAAAACACTCCAAGTTACTTTGTTATATTTATTCAGTACAGTTTGGTCTGGGTAAGATTTCCAGACATGCAATATATCTGTTAGGTAATGTTACAAAAGGTAAGCTTCAAACGAAATACGACATAAAACAAAGGCAACCTGAGTAAACACACAATATCGTTTTTATTTATGTATTTATTTTTTAATTGAAGCAAAAAAAAAAAAAAAAGTTGTCCAACACCTATCGCCCATGTAAAAAAAAACTTTTTGCCCCCTTAAAATATTGGAGATCATTTTGAGATAATGGCTCTCACTGGGGTCTTTTGGACTCTCGGAGCCTTTGAAATAGCTTTGTAACCCTTCGCAGACTGATGCATTTCAATCACCTTCTTGCTCATCATTTCTGGAATATATTTCAACTTTGACATAGTGTGTTACTGGGTAAGACCTTTTAACCAACTTCATGCTGTAGAAAAAGTTGTATTTAAGTGTTGATTTGTTTGAACAGGGTTTGCAGTAATCAGGCCTGGTTGTGTCTAGTCCAGATGAACCCCATTATGAATGCAGTTTCATAGATTTTTGGAATTAGTAACTACAGGGGGAAAATACATTTTCACACAGGCCCAGTTGGTATTGGATAACTTTTTTTGCTTCAATAAATAACATTATCATTTAAAAACTGTATTTTGTGCTTACTCAGGTTGCCTTTGTTTTATCTTAGATTTTGTTTTTCATTTCTGAAACCGTTTCGTGTGAGATATACACAAGAACAGAAGAAACTGAATAGTTTTTCACAGCACTGTACACCTCATTTCAATACAAACTGATTGATTGTTTTGACCTTTATTAAAAGCGTTTGTTGTAGGGCTTGTGGTCATGCTTGATTATTAGTAGGTCACATGACCTGTAGGCTGTACATGTGCTAAGAGCTTACCTAAACCTTGTCACTTTTAGATGCATATAATTCAAATTTATACAAAATTCCTATTGAAATACTTTTGTCAGCTTCCAAGTGCCATTAAAACTGATCAATACTTAGTTTTTTTTTGTTTTTGGTGAAAGATGATGTACAAGAGTGAGTACCTCCTGACTTTATACTTATAAGTGTAAGTGTAATACTACTTTTTTGTCCCAATGGATATAATGTAATTTTTTTTTTTTTTGGAATTGCATTAAGTAATAGTAATTACATTTCCACAGCTCTTCATATAAAAATAGTCCAATTCAAATGGTGGCTTTAGAAGATGGCAAAAGATGAAAATGAATTCTCATTGAAAGAAAACATATAAGTAATAGACAGTTTAAATCCAGGGTTGGGGGTTCATATTGAATCCTTTGTGTTCTCCCAGTGCTTCAGGGGTTTCCTCCTGGTACTTGGGTTTCCTCCCTCCAGTCCAAAGATATGTGTTGTAGGTTGATTGGCATTTATAAATTGTCTGTAGTTTGTATGGGTGTGTGAACATGTGCCCCGAGTCTCCTGGGATTGGCTCCAGGCTTCCTGTAACCCTGTATCAGATAAGCGGTACAGTAAATAGAAGGATTGATGGATTATGTTACACCACAGAAGCTCAGAAGCTTTTGAACCTAACTATAGTATAATAATGACACGAGCAACAACATAAATCTCTTTCTCTCTTGTTCTCTGTAGGTTGTATACTTCCACACGTCTCTGTGTTTGGCCTCAGTGGTTTCTGTTGTGGAGCTGGCCTCTCTCTCTCTTGGGGCAGACACTTCCCAGAATGCAGTGGGGCAGGGCTTTGGCATCCTGCATCTCTTCTCTGGACAAGCGCAGGGAGAGGGCAGGTAATGGACAGCGCTGTCCTTCAGAGCAGCAATGTGTGTGTGTGTGTGTGTGTGTGTGTGTATGGCAACTTCACACCTTTGTCTGTCCGATAATGGGCCTCTTTTATCAAGCTGGATACGAATGGATTTATGCGTAAATCGTTCGTATGAGCATTTACACAAGAAATTTGGTATTGATGAAAATCCTGTAAGTTCGGAAAAATGTTCATATCCTGCTGTGTGAGTAAATTTACGCATTAAGAAGAATAATTAATGTAAACCTTGACTTGATTGACTTTAAATAATATAATTTTCACGGATTACTCCACTTTTATATATGGGAATATATACGGTCATGTTTTAATTGCTTAGTTTTATTATGCTTACAGTGTGTGTCTGTGTGTGTGTGTGTGTATTTCTGTCTCTTCATTTGAAGGTTGAGTCTGTTCCATGGTACTCCTCGAGCTCTGCTACATCCAACACTGAGGGACCCACTGCAGAGTGAGTATACACACACACACACACACACACACACACACACACACACACACACACACACACACACACACACACACACACACACACACACACACATATACAAACACACACTGGCTGCTCCTCAGGCAAAAAAAAAAAAAGATTTCCCATTCAGCAGTACATTGTATTATATGGGCTATATATTTACACTGGGTGTGTGTTCCAGCTCCTGGTGGGTGGGTAATCAATAAAGAATGATTTTTATAAAGTGTTTTAGTTCACTTCTTCATGCATTATAAATCATGTTTTATGGCAGC
Organism: Ictalurus punctatus; assembly: GCF_001660625.3. Lineage (NCBI taxonomy): Eukaryota > Metazoa > Chordata > Actinopteri > Siluriformes > Ictaluridae > Ictalurus > Ictalurus punctatus. Next base: position 26,575,919 of record NC_030420.2, read on the forward strand.
TCAAGTATACTATTAGTAAGACCCTGGCCCTTTGGCACTGTGGGTGCTTGCATATATACATAGTTCTTTTTAAATATGAAAGCAAAGGGATGTACTTGTGACTCTCATGTAAGTAGCTGGCAAAGACAAAATACATGCATTACTCTACATCCAATCACCACCCACATGAACAGGAACAACAGAACACCAGGTCTTTCATGAAGTTATCCAGCCAGCCAATCATTTGGCAGCAGCTCAGTGCATAAAATTATGCCGTTACAGCTTGAGAGCTTCAGTTTATCAGAATCAAACTTCAGAATGAGGGAAAAAAATCATCTCAGTGACTTTGGCCATGGCATGGCGGTTGGTGCAAGATGGGGTAGTGTGTTTCAGAAACTGCTGATCTTCATGCACAACCGTTTCTAGAGTTTACACAGAATGATGCGACAAACAAAACGGCTTGTTGATGTGAGAGGTCAGAGGAGAATAGCCAGAATGGTTGGCACTGACAGGAAGGCTACGCTAACTCAAATAACTACTCTTTACAAACTCATGGAGCAGAAAAGCATCTCAGAATCCAGAATTCTTCTTCTTCGTCTTCTTCTTCTCCTCCTCCTCATCTTCCTCCTCTTTCTTCTGCTACTTCTTCTCCTCTTTCTCCTCCTCCTCCTCCTTCTCCTCCTCCTTCTTCTTTTCCCCCTCCTTCTTCTCCTCCTCCTCCTCATCTTCATCCTCTTTTCTTCTGCTACTTCTTCTCCTCTTTCTCCTCCTCCTCCTACTTCTCCTCCTCCTCCTTCTTCTCCTCCTCCTCCTTCTTCATCTTCTCCTCCTCCTTATTCTTCTCCTCATTCTTTGTCTTCTCCTCCTCCTCCTTCTTCGCCTTCTCCTCCTCCTACTTCTCCTCCTTCTTCTTTTTCTTCTTCTTCTTCTCCTCCTCCTCGTCCTCCTCCTCCTTCTTCTTCTCCTCCTTCTTCTCCTTCTCCTCATTCTTCTTCTCCTCCTTCTCCTCATTCTTCTCCTTCTTCTTCTTCTCCTCATTCTTTTTCTTCTCCTCTTCCCCCTTCTTCTTCTTCTCCTCCTTCTTCTTCTCCTCCTCCTCCTCCTTCTTCTCCTCCTTCTTCCTCTTCTTCTTCTTCTCCCCCTCCTTTTCCTCTGCCTTCTTCTTCTTCATCATCTTCTTCTTAGTGCAAAACAACGTAAGCATGGTAGCATAATTGCTAGTGAAACAATACCTCTATAAGTCACCAACACTGCTTACTTTGTTGGTGAACCACATGACCCCACAGGCAAACATCAATCTCTCCCAATGTCTGTTTTGGTTCTTATCTACAATATTAAGGACAGCAAGTCTCAAGTTATTTAATCATTAATCTGACTTGGACCACTTTGTTTTCACAAGGACCAATAGTGCGGACTGCAAATCAATCCATACAGTTTGTGGGCAGTTTTTGATAGGTCTGATTTAATTTTTTTGTTTTCATGTGACAAAAATAGCTGAAACAGAGATCTGAGACCACATGGAATGCTAAACTGCCTCAAGTGGGAAAACATCTTGCTACTTCGGAAATTTTTGCGCAACTTCCTTTTTTAACAAGCTGTATGTTGTTGTTGTTGTTGTTGTTGTTGTTGTTGTTGTTTTTTCTTTTAATCAGTCTCTTTTGCACAGGTAATGTAACTCATGCATATTTTTATGCAGCCCACATCTTGTAAAATACATAGTAGAGGTAGTATAGTATATTGGTTTGTATAAACAGTGAAAGAGCACCAAAAGAACAGAGTGTACTTAAGGCTCAACTTGATGTGTATGCAAAATGGCTGCCACTCATGTCCTCCTGTCATTTGGAGCTTTGCTTGAATGCTACATGTCCACATGATGTAATACCAACATAAGTCATAGGGAGCGGTACAGCACCATGTGACACAGTGTCTGTGACTGACTAAACAAACTAGCTTTGAGTCTCAAATCACGTACTTGTCTACAATTCTAGACTGACAACACTAACCAATTTCTTATAATGTTTAATGTTTGAATTTTAAAAACCTCTCGCAGTGTCTTCAAAACCACTGAAAGGTCTGTTTTGTGTACCATGAGATGCAGCTCATTACACAGTCACAATGACAGCAAAACAATTGAACAGGGACAGAGAGCTTCATTGTGTTTAACATCACTATGCATGAAACCACTCTACATTTTAAGAGTGTAATGATGCATGGTGACACAATGCATAAATGTGATGATGAGGTGCACCATGGGAAGGTGTGATTCACGTAATGAAAATCTGAATTTTTGTAAGTATTCCTCTAATGCAGTCGCATGGTTTGAACTCCAGAAGTCCCATTTTGCACATTCTGTAGATTTAAAATATATAGAGCGCACACTGGTCACATGATCGCGTTCTTTTGCGTTCTTTCCTGTGCCGTAACCATTAAAATTTTTTTTAATTTTTTTTTTTTTTTTTTTTTTTTTTTTTTTTTTTAAGTAAACTACACTGAGATACAATATGATGAGATATTAAGATATGGGGAACCATTTTTATGTTTTGTTTACGTTATAAAGTCTCTGTTCTTAGCAATTTTTTGGTTTCTTTAGTTTTATACACATGGAATATACAGACATGCAGGCTCAGAAATACAAAAAGGAGTCTTTTCAGTCATAATTGTTCTTCATTAAACTTTTGTTCAAAATATTCTGAGAATTGAATTGAGGCGAGCCGTGAAGCCAGTGTTGTGATTCAAAAGGAATCTAGTCTTAGTCGTCTGTATTGGTGGAATTATTTTTAATCGCTGTCTTTCAAATGATTCATATGAAACAACTGGATTTTATATATCCATATATAATATCCATCCATCCATCCATCCATCCATCTTCTACCGCTTACTCCTTCTTCAGGGTCGCGGAGGAACCTGGAGCCTTTCCCAGGGAACATCGCGCACAGGGCAGAGTACACCCTGGACAGGGTGCCAATCCATCGCAGGGCACAATCACTTACACATTCACACACCCATTCATACACTACGGACACTTTAGACACGCCAATCAGCCTACCATGCATGTCTTTGGACTGGGGGAGGAAACCGGAGTACCCGGAGGAAACCCCCGCAGCACGGGGAGAACATGCAAACTCCACACACACGGCCCCGGGGGGAATCGAACCCCGAACCCTGGAGGTGTGAGGCGAACGTGCTATTTTATGTATATTATATGCTATATTTTATTTAAACTTGACATCGACGAATCATGCCAATTATACACATTCTGCACATGCTTAGGAGTACTTCTAGGAAGACAACCCTACTGTCTTCATTGCGTCTATCCGCAATAGTCATCTTCCATTAGAATGCATCACAAATATTGGAAAGCCACTGTGATAAAGTAGCATAGTTAAAATGATCTGTTTAAACAGTCCAGAATTTTTTGCTCCAGCTAACAAGTTGATTCTGTGGTCTTATTAAACTTGTGGCCAAAAAGTGAAGACTGACTTGGCTTATAACTACGCATATACAGTATAAGTCTTGTTGGCAAATTCGGCCGCTGGGTTCATAGCGTAGGCTTGTGGAATGATTAAATCGGGATGCTGCTCTGAACACAGTCCTCAGGCAGTGTCCATTATGGAAAAAAGTGCTCACTTTTATATTAAATGACTTAAGGATTTGCGTGTGCTCTATTATGTGGTGGAGTTAATCAGGACTCTGCTGCTATCTTCTGCAAGCAGCACTGTGGCTGGGAACAATGCCTCATCAGCAGCTGGGAGAAGTACAGAGCTTTTTTGTTTTTGGGATGGTAGAAAAGTGGAACATTTTGTCATCTACGGTTAGTACTGGGATAAAATTCATTTGGGCCTTAACCCAAAAAAAGAGTGTCATAGGAATGTCTGTTTCTTCTTGTGTGAGCACCGGTGATACGGCATTGTACGTTAAGAAGGCAAACAAATTGACCTGTGTGTGAGTGTGTGTGTGTGAGTGAGTGTGTGTGAGTGTGTGTGAGTGAGTGTGTGTGAGTGAGTGTGTGAGTGAGTGTGTGAGTG